>NW_027102625.1:0-187500 GCF_035609145.1 Eleutherodactylus coqui | reverse complement strand
GAGAGGTGAGCAAGAGCCCAGCGGCCCCCATAATACTTACATGGAAGAACAACCAGGACTATTCCAGAGCCGCCGACCCCCAAACTAAGGGGGAGAAGGGTCTTGTAAGAGAGGTGAGCAAGAGCCCAGCGGCCACTCTGGCTGAGCTCCAAAGACCCTCTGTGCAGATGGGAGAAACCTCCAGAAGGTCAACCATCCCTGCAGCCTCCACCAATCTGGGCTTTATGGCGGAGGGGCAAGAAAGAAGCCTCCTCAGTAAGACACATGGAAGTATCAGGTTAGGGTGGATGGAAACCAGGCGTCGCTCATCACCCACCCAATACCATCCCTACAGTGAAGCCTGATGGTGGAGCATCATGTGGGGGAGGGGAGACCGGTCAGGGTGGATGGAAAGCTGGATGGAGTGAAGTACAGAGATAATGGCCACCTGATCCAGAACACAAGGGAACTCAGACCGGCTAGAAGGGTCACCTTCCCACAAAACAATGACAATGACCCTAAGGCCCCACCCAAGACCACCCAGGAGTGGGGACAACTCTGTGAATGCCCCCTGAACCCAATGGTACATCTCCGGGGAGACCTGACAATGGCTGTCCACAGACGGCCCCCATCCAACCCGACAGCGGGTGAAAACCCCCAAATCCAGGGGTGCAAACCTTGTGGCATCACCAAGAAGACGGGAGGCCGGAATCCCTGCCAGGAGGGCTCCGACTAGTACGGAGCACAGGGTGTGACTACTGATGACACCGCAGGGGGCGCAACGACTTGTCGGGTTGTGATTACGGAACGCTGAGTGCAGGATGCGGGGGGCACAACGTAACGTGTCGGGCAGTGGGGGGAGAGCCGTCTGGACCTGCTGTGTTTTACTTCACCGTAGAGATGAGCGCCCTGTTAGCGAGTTTTTGGCGTACGTCATGTGACTGCACTCATGGAAAGCTGTAACATTCCTCTAAAGCCATTTTATATCCACCATATTACAAGGAGCTTACAATGGCCTGCAGTGCGGGGTGTTGGGTCGGTGCAGATGCCACGTGAAGGGTTGGCATGGCAGGTTAATGACCGGTGGGACGCCAGAGAGATGCCAACTCTGTGCAGAGAACTGCAGAGCATTGCTCAAAGTCCCTGACAAGCTGGGATACCGCACCAGTGCCAACCTAGCTGGCAGAGGCAGCTGAGAAGCTGGCAGCATCGGCTGTGGGTACTGCCAGGCAGCCCTCTGCCATATTGGATGCTGCCTGCTGTTTGTAGATTTACACTTTTTGTCATTATCGCTGTGAAATGTGATTAATTGTTCAAATCTGTCAGACGGAAAAACCTGGGGGCACAAACTTAAGAGACTCCACGGGGGAGCTGTAGTTGATGGCACCCTATCTCTTCGTGTACATAATATTGGCGCCTGTGCTGCTGGCCAGCGCCTAATCCTTGTGGGGGTGACTGGCGCACTTTGGCAATCGTTGTCCTTGCGGTGTTTGCTGCAGCGTCAATTGGAAGGCCCGTGGATCCAGTTGGTGGGGGCAGTGCGCCCCTCGTATCCTGACTGTGGAGTGACGCTGCAAAGCATGGTCTCTCCAGTGTGCCCTCCGCAGTGACCTGGCGCATAGCAGGGTCTACAAGCCGCGGTCTGCTGCCTTTATAGCCAGATATTGCTGCTTCTAAACTGCTGTTTCCCATCTGTTGGCCTGTAGTCCAGGAACATCCATGGTAATGGGGCACCATGCATGCTCTGGCGGGATTTTCAGGGACGCCTTTGAGCTAATGGTCAAGATCAATGATCTGCAACCTGCTGCTTCAGACGCTGGTGGTCCCCATAAGTATTTGCAGTATTGCAGTGTGGTGCTGCTGAGGTAGTATTTCCATCTTCTTTTATCACCTTATGTGTGCATTAGGGATAACAGACATAAAACTGTCACATTCCTCAGCTCAGTGGACTGATTTAGTGTTTGTCTCTCTGCTCAGACTGTCTTGTGTTTTTTCGATTCTCAAATTTGTGTGAACATTCATGTAGATCCAGAGGAATGTCGCCCCCCCACCCCGCCCCCCCCCGTCTGTATGTTATAATTATGTGCCATCCAAACTAGTTTCATTCATTAGCCTGATGAAGGGGGCGAGATATCCCGAAAGCTGCTGTAACATCATGCATTGTGGGCCATTACAAGGTCTCCTATCTACAGGATGACTCGGTATCTCTCTCTGAGAACAATCACACATTAGCATTGACCAGCATTCCAGAAGTGCGGGTTATTGGCGCATGTTGTCTCAATCCTAAACAAAATCATCCATAGACCTGAATCGGTAAAGCTCATTCCTTGATACATGTACAACAATTGAAGAGGAGTCTATGATCCTGGATCTACATACTCCCGGAACGAAGGGTCACATGGCCATGTATGTACTCCAGCAGATGAGGATCCTAGACTGGTAGAGTTGGAAGGGGCCTCCAGGGTCATCAGGGCCAACCCCCTGCGCAATACAGGATCACTAAATCATCCCAGACAGATGTCTGTCCGGCCTCTGAAGACTTCCATTGAAGGAGAACTCCCCACCTCCCGTGGCAACCTGTTCCACTCATTGATCCCCTCACTGTCTAATATCTAATGTGTCTCCTCCCTTTCAGTTTCATCCCATTGCTTCTAGTCTTTCCTTGTGCAGATGGGAATAGGGCTGATCCCTCTGCACTGTGACAGCCCTTCAGATATTTGTAGACAGCTATTAAGTCTCCTCTCAGCCTTCTCTTCTGCTAAACATTCCCAGATCCTTTACCCGTTCCTCATAGGACATGATTTGCAGACCGCTCACCATCTTGGTAACTCTTCTCTGAACTTGCTCCAGTTTGTCTATGTCTTTTATAAAGTGGGGTGCCCAGAACTGGACCCAGTATTCCAGATGAGGTCTGACTAAGGAAGAGTAGAGGGGATAATGACCTCACGTGATCTAGACTCTATGCTTCTCTTAATACATCCCAGAATTGTGTTTGCCTTTTTGGATGCTGCATCACATTGTTGACTCATGTTCAGTCTATGATCTATTAGTATACCCAAGTCTTTTTCACATGTGCTGCTGCTTAGCCCAATTCCTCCCATTCTGTATGCGCTTTCTTCATTTTTCTTGCCTAGATGTAGGACTTTGCATTTCTCCTTGTTACATACCATTCTGTTAGTCGCCGACCACTGTTCAAGCTTTTCTAAATCTTTTTGAATCCTTTTTCTCTCAAGTTAAAGCCCTTTTTGACACAACAGCAGTCTTGCAAATCTCTTTTGCTTAAGCGAATGCCAACCTCGCCAACTCTTCTGCACTTGCCCGGTGAGGCTGCACTATTCATAGAGAATCATCGGTTTTCTCAACGTTCGGTGAACAATCAGTATTTATGCTGCCGACAAACACTCGAGCCAGCGCTGCTTCTCTATGTCTGCTGAAACGAACCAGACCCGTGCGATTATCATTCAGTCTAAAAGCACCTATAGCCATCCCTTCAAGTTTTGTGCCGTTGGCAAACTTAATCAGTTTCCCCTCAATTCCCTTCCCTAGATCATTTACCCTCCAGGAGATAAGGGGTCCCCTGTCTTCAGGTCTATGTTCCAGAAGTTAAGGGTCTCCTTGGTCTTTAGGTCTATGCTCCAGGAGGTGAGGGGTCTCCCTGGCCTTCAGGGCTATGCTCTAGGGCAGTGGTGGCGAACCTATGGCACGTGTGCCAGAGGCGGCACTCAGAGCCTTTCCAGCTGGCACTCGCCGCCGTCGGCCGCTCACCACTTTAGTAAATACCGTCAGGGGTGCCACAGCTCCCCTGCTGGTATTCACTCAGCAGCGCTGCTAGAAGCACTGATCCCGGCGCACACTGTGATGTCAGTGTGCAGCCGGGATCCTCCTCCCCCCTCCTCTGACGTCTCCTACTTGGTTCCGCGAGAGCAGGGGAGGGGAGGTGGTGTCCGGCAGCACGTCACAGTATGCTCCTGGGATCAGTGGCAGCAACAGCGCCAAGCAGAGGAGGTGGGGGGGAGGGGATTTGGGTCTCAGAGGGGGGGGGGGGGGCTCTATTACTACAGGGGCCACCGTGGGATGTCAGTATTCCCGCTGGGGCCGCTGTGGGATGTCGCTATTACTACTGGGCTGATGTGGGATGTCACTATTACTACTGGGGCCGCTGTGGGATGTCACTATTACTACAGGGGCCGCTGTGGGATGTCACTATTATACTGGGGCCGCTGTGGGATGTCACTATTACCACTGAGACCACTGTGGGATGTCACTATTTCTACTGGGGGCCGCTGTGGGATGTCACTATTACTACTGGGGGCCGCTGTGGGATGTCACTATTACTACTGGGGGCCACTGTGGGATGTCACTATTATACTGGGGGCCGCTGTGGGATGTTACTATTATACTGGGGGCCGCTGTGGAATGTCACTATTATACTGGGGGCTGCTGTGGGATGTCACTATTATACTGGGGGCCGCTGTGGGATGTCACTATTATACTGGGGGCCGCTGTGGGATGTCACTATTATACTGGGGGCCGCTGTGGGATGTCACTATTATACTGGGGGCCGCTGTGGGATGTCACTATTACTGCTGGGGGCCGCTGTGGGATGTCACTATTATACTGGGGGCCGCTGTGGGATGTCACTATTATACTGGGGCCGCTGTGGGATGTCACTATTATACTGGGGCCGCTGTGGGATGTCACTATTATACTGGGGGCCGCTGTGGGATGTCACTATTACTGCTGGGGGCCGCTGTGGGATGTCACTATTATACTGGGGGCCGCTGTGGGATGTCACTATTATACTGGGGGCCGCTGTGGGATGTCACTATTATACTGGGGGCCGCTGTGGGATGTCACTATTATACTGGGGGCCGCTGTGGGATGTCACTATTACTGCTGGGGGCCGCTGTGGGATGTCACTATTATACTGGGGGCCGCTGTGGGATGTCACTATTATACTGGGGCCGCTGTGGGATGTCACTATTATACTGGGGCCGCTGTGGGATGTCACTATTACTACTGGGGGCCGCTGTGGGATGTCACTATTATACTGGGGGCCGCTGTGGGATGTCACTAATACTGCTGGGGGCCGCTGTGGGATGTCACTATTACTGCTGGGGGCCGCTGTGGGGTGTCACTATTATACTGGGGGCCGCTGTGGGATATCACTATTATACTGGGGGCCGCTGTGGGATGTCACTATTACTACTGGGGGCCGCTGTGGGATGTCACTATTATACTGGGGCCACTGTGGGATGTCACTATTATACTGGGGGCCGCTGTAGGATGTTACTATTATACTGGGGGCTGCTGTGGGATGTCACTATTATACTGGGGCCGCTGTGGGATGTCACTATTATACTGGGGCCGCTGTGGGATGTCACTATTACTACTGGGGGCCGCTGTGGGATGTCACTATTATACTGGGGGCTGCTGTGGGATGTCACTATTATACTGGGGGCTGCTGTGGGATGTCACTATTATACTGGGGGCCGCTGTGGGATGTCACTATTATACTGGGGGCCGCTGTGGGATGTCACTATTATACTGGGGGCCGCTGTGGGGTGTCACTATTACTGCTGGGGGCAGCTGTGGGATGTCACTATTATACTGGGGGCCGCTGTGGGATGTCACTATTACTGCTGGGGGCCGCTGTGGGATGTCACTATTACTGCTGGGGGCCGCTGTGGGATGTCACTATTATACTGGGGGCCGCTGTGGGATGTCACTATTATACTGGGGGCCGCTGTGGGATGTCACTATTATACTGGGGGCCGCTGTGGGATGTCACTATTACTACTGGGGGCCGCTGTGGGATGTCACTATTATACTGGGGGCCGCTGTGGGATGTCACTATTATACTGGGGGCCGCTGTGGGATGTCACTATTATACTGGGGCCGCTGTGGGATGTCACTATTACTGCTGGGGGCCGCTGTGGGATGTCACTATTATACTGGGGCCGCTGTGGGATATCACTATTATACTGGGGGCCGCTGTGGGATGTCACTATTACTACTGGGGGCTGCTGTGGGATGTCACTATTATACTGGGGGCCGCTGTGGGATGTCACTATTACTACTGGGGGCCGCTGTGGGATGTCACTATTATACTGGGGCCGCTGTGGGATGTCACTATTATACTGGGGCCGCTGTGGGATGTTACTATTATACTGGGGGCCGCTGTGGGATGTCACTATTATACTGGGGGCCACTGTGGGATGTCACTATTATACTGGGGGCCGCTGTAGGATGTCACTATTATACTGGGGGCTGCTGTGGGATGTCACTATTATACTGGGGGCTGCTGTGGGATGTCACTATTATACTGGGGCCGCTGTGGGATGTCACTATTATACTGGGGCCGCTGTGGGATGTCACTATTACTACTGGGGGCCGCTGTGGGATGTCACTATTACTACTGGGGGCCGCTGTGGGATGTCACTATTACTACTGGGGGCTGCTGTGGGATGTCACTATTATACTAGGGGCCGCTGTGGGATGTCACTATTATACTGGGGGCCGCTGTGGGATGTCACTATTACTACTGGGGGCTGCTGTGGGATTTCACTATTATACTGGGGCCGCTGTGGGATGTCACTATTATACTGGGGGCCGCTGTGGGATGTCACTATTATACTGGGGGCCGCTGTGGGATGTCACTATTACTACTGGGGGCCGCTGTGGGATTTCACTATTATACTGGGGCCGCTGTGGGATGTCACTATTATACTGGGGGCCGCTGTGGGATGTCACTATTATACTGGGGGCCGCTGTGGGATGTCACTATTATACTGGGGGCCGCTGTGGGATGTCACTATTATACTGGGGCCGCTGTGGGATGTCACTATTATACTGGGGGCTGCTGTGGGATGTCACTATTATACTGGGGGCTGCTGTGGGATGTCGCTATTACTACTGGGGGCTGCTGTGGGATTTCACTATTACTACTGGGGCCGCTGTGGGATGTCACTATTACGATTGGGGCCACGGTGCGGTATCACTATTAATGATGGGGCCGCTGTGGGGGGTCACTATAACCACTAAAGCCGCTCTGGGGGAGTCACTATTGGCGCTGGGGCTGCTCTGGGGGGGGGGGGGTCACCCTTACTGCTAGAGCCGCTCTGGGCGGGGGAGGTCAATATCGCTGCTGGGATATGTTTGCACGAGGTAGAAATGCTGCAGAATGTCGTCAGCGGAAATTTCCATGGCAAATTCCACAGCATTTCTGCATCCAAAAGAAGTCACAATCTGCACCCCGTCTATTTTGAAACAGCCTTGTCCTTTTAAGAACGACGGGGGTAAAATTCAAATGCCATGATAAGCCCCGCCCCCTGACATGTTGGCATTTTACAATAAATAAGTGGGTTTTGAGTTGCAGTTTGGGCACTCGGTCTCTAAAAGGTCCGCCATCACTGCTCTAGGAGGTGAGGGGTCTCCCTGGCCTACAGGGCTATGCTCCTAGAAGGTGATGGGTCTCCATGGCCTTCAGGTCTATGCTCCTAGAAGGTGAGGGGTCTCCCCGGCCTTCAGGGGTATGCTCCTAGAAGGTGAGGGGTCTCCCCGGCCTTCAGGGGTATGCTCCTAGAAGGTGAGGGGTCTCCCCGGCCTTCAGGGGTATGCTCCTAGAAGGTGAGGGGTCTCCCCGGCCTTCAGGGGTATGCTCCTAGAAGGTGAGGGATCTCCCCGGCCTTCAGGGGTATGCTCCTAGAAGGTGAGGGGTCTCCCCGGCCTTCAGGGGTATGCTCCTAGAAGGTGAGGGGTCTCCCCGGCCTTCAGGGGTATGCTCCTAGAAGGTGAGGGGTCTCCCCGACCTTCAGGGCTATGCTCCTAGGAGGTGAGGGGTCTCCATGGCCTTCAGGTCTATGCTCCTAGAAGGTGAGGGGTCTCCCCGGCCTTCAGCTCTATGCTCCTAGGAGGTAAGGGGTCTCCCCGGCCTTCAGGTCTATGCTCCAGGATGTGAGGGGTCTCCCCGGCCTTCAGATCTATGCTCCAGGATGTGAGGGGGTTTCCCCGGTCTTCAGGTCTATGTTCCAGGAGTTGAGGGTCTCCTTGCTCTTCAGGTCTATGTTCCAGGAGGTGAGGGGTCTCCCTGGCCTTCAGGGGTATGCTCTAGGAGGTGAGGGGTCTCCCTGGCCTTCTGGGGTATACTCTAGGAGGTGAGGGGTCTCCCTGGTCTATGCTGCAGGAGGGGAGGGGGTCTCCCTGGTCTATGCTGCAGGAGAGGAGGTGGGTCTCCCTGGTCTTTGCTGCAGGAGGGGAGGGGGGTCTCCCTGGTCTATGCTGCAGGAGGGGAGGGGATCTCCCTGGTCTATGCTTCAGGAGGTGAGGGGGCTTTCCTGTCTATGCCCCCCCAGGGGGGGGGCTTCCCCGTCTATGCTCCAGGGGGTCAAGGGGCTTCCCGATCTATGCTCCAGGAGGTGAGGGGGCTTCCCTGAGTCTTCAGATCTATGCTCCAGGAGGTGAGGGGCTCTCCCTGGTCTATGCTCCAGAAAGTGAGGGGGCTTCCCGGTCTATGCTCCAGGGGGTGAGGGTGTCTCCCCGGTCTATGCTCCAGGAGGTGAGGGGGGCTTCCCTGAGTCTTCAGGTCTATGTTCCAGGAGGTGTGGGGGTCTCCCTGGTCTATGCTCCAGAAAGTGAGGGGTTTTCCCAGTTTATGCTCCAGGGGGGCTTCCCAGTCCATGCCCCGGGGGGGGGGGGGGGGGTGACGGGGGCTTCCCGGTCCATGCCCCGGGGGGGGGGGGGGTGACGGGGGCTTCCCGGTCCATGCCCCGGGGGGGGGGGGCTTCCCGGTCCATGCCCCGGGGGGGGGGGGGTGACGGGGGCTTCCCGGTCCGTGCCCCGGGGGGTGGGGGTGACGGGGGCTTCCCGGTCCATGCCCCGGGGGGGGGGGGGAGGTGACGGGGGCTTCCCGGTCCATGCCCCGGGGGGGGGGGGGTGACGGGGGCTTCCCGGTCCATGCCCCGGGGGGGGGGGGAGGTGACGGGGGCTTCCCGGTCCATGCCCCGGGGGGGGGGGGGGGTGACGGGGGCTTCCCGGTCCATGCCCCGGGGGGGGGGGTGACGGGGGCTTCCCGGTCCATGCCCCGGGGGGGGGGGGGGTGACGGGGGCTTCCCGGTCCATGCCCCGGGGGGGGGGGTGACGGGGGCTTCCCGGTCCATGCCCCGGGGGGGGGGGGGGTGACGGGGGCTTCCCGGTCCATGCCCCGGGGGGGGGGGTGACGGGGGCTTCCCGGTCCATGCCCCGGGGGGGGGGGGGGGGTGACGGGGGCTTCCCGGTCCATGCCCCGGGGGGGGGGGGGGTGACGGGGGCTTCCCGGTCCATGCCCCGGGGGGGTGACGGGGGCTTGGTATCCACTGTACAGTAGACTGCCTCTTCCCGCTGCGCGGTCCTCCTGTTATTTGCTGTACAGCAGACTGCCTCTTCCCGCTGCGCGGTCCTCCTGTGTTATCTGCTGTACAGTAGACTGCCTCTTCCCGCCGTGCGGTCCTCCTGTTATCTGCTGTACAGCAGACTGCCTCTTCCCGCCGCGCGGTCCTCCTGTGTTATCCGCTGTACAGCAGACTGCCTCTTCCCGCCGCGCGGTCCTCCTGTGTTATCCGCTGTACAGCAGACTGCCTCTTCCCGCCGCGCGGTCCTCCTGTGTTATCCACTGTACAGCAGACTGCCTCTTCCCGCCGCGCGGTCCTCCTGTGTTATCCGCTGTACAGCAGACTGCCTCTTCCCGCCGCGCGGTCCTCCTGTGTTATCCGCTGTACAGCAGACTGCCTCTTCCCGCCGCGCGGTCCTCCTGTGTTATCCGCTGTACAGCAGACTGCCTCTTCCCGCCGCGCGGTCCTCCTGTGTTATCCGCTGTACAGCAGACTGCCTCTTCCCGCCGCGCGGTCCTCCTGTGTTATCCGCTGTACAGCAGACTGCCTCTTCCCGCCGCGCGGTCCTCCTGTGTTATCCGCTGTACAGCAGACTGCCTCTTCCCGCCGCGCGGTCCTCCTGTGTTATCCGCTGTACAGCAGACTGCCTCTTCCCGCCGCGCGGTCCTCCTGTGTTATCCGCTGTACAGCAGACTGCCTCTTCCCGCCGCGCGGTCCTCCTGTGTTATCCGCTGTACAGCAGACTGCCTCTTCCCGCCGCGCGGTCCTCCTGTGTTATCCGCTGTACAGCAGACTGCCTCTTCCCGCCGCGCGGTCCTCCTGTGTTATCCGCTGTACAGCAGACTGCCTCTTCCCGCCGCGCGGTCCTCCTGTGTTATCTGCTGTACAGCAGACTGCCTCTTCCCGCCGCGCGGTCCTCCTGTTATCCGCTGTACAGCAGACTGCCTCTTCCCGCCGCGCGGTCCTCCTGTGTTATCTGCTGTACAGCAGACTGCCTCTTCCCGCCGCGCGGTCCTCCTGTGTTATCTGCTGTACAGCAGACTGCCTCTTCCCGCCGCGCGGTCCTCCTGTTATCCGCTGTACAGCAGACTGCCTCTTCCCGCCGCGCGGTCCTCCTGTGTTATCTGCTGTACAGCAGACTGCCTCTTCCCGCCGCGCGGTCCTCCTGTTATCCGCTGTACAGCAGACTGCCTCTTCCCGCCGCGCGGTCCTCCTGTTATCCGCTGTACAGCAGACTGCCTCTTCCCGCCGCGCGGTCCTCCTGTGTTATCTGCTGTACAGTAGACTGCCTGCTGCGTAGGATTGCTGTACCGTAGACTGGCATCGTTCTGGCCGGTCTTCTTGTGGGCGCTTGTACTTGCTGTATCAGGGTGTCCGATCTCACAGCCGTGGTGGGCCGGTGGTCGCTGGTGACACAAAAGGCGGCTCTGATCCCGGTGGGCCGGTGGTCGCTGGTGACACAGGAGGCGGCTCTGATCCCGGTGGGCCGGTGGTCGCTGGTGACACAGGAGGCGGCTCTGATCCCGGTGGGCCGGTGGTCGCTGGTGACACAGGAGGCGGCTCTGATCCCGGTGGGCCGGTGGTCGCTGGTGACACAGGAGGCGGCTCTGATCCCGGTGGGCCGGTGGTCGCTGGTGACACAGGAGGCGGCTCTGATCCCGGTGGGCCGGTGGTCGCTGGTGACACAGGAGGCGGCTCTGATCCTGGTGGGCCGGTGGTCGCTGGTGACACAGGAGGCGGCTCTGATCCCGGTGATCCAGGACAGGCTGCGACCCTCGTAGTAACAGATGACTGTCCTCTGTGCACCGATGGAAGGGCTCGCTGCGAGTCGCAGCCTTAATCATCACGTCATTTACCTCCTCGCTATTCCTCCACGTGGCACATTGTCGGCAGTAAACGTCCGGCACCCCAAGGCTGTCGCTGCCTCTCACATGCTTGGGGGGAAGCAGAACTATGAATGCAGCTCTGGCTGTGACTGATGGAAGCTGTGAGGTAAGTTTCCTGCACCGGGCGGACATCTTCCTCATTACGTGTGGCTGCAGAGTACAGGCTGTTGTCTGGGGTGCGGTTTGGTCTCGTGGTACAATCCCAGGATGCACTGCAACCTGATAATGGAGGAGATTGTGATGCGCTGGCGGCGCTGTCCTCAGCCGCTGCGTCTCCTCATCTCTCCGCGGTCTTCAGGCCACGCTCTTATGTGCACGTTAGCGGCGGATCGCCACCCTGGACCACAAGCCGACGGTTATACTCGGATATTGAAGCTACATTATTTGCGCACTTTATGGTACGATTGGGCGCTGCTTTGTACATTAGGCATGGCACGATGGTATTTGGCGCTAATTAGTAGTATTACTGCACTTTGTATAATCTTCGTGCGTCTTCTGGCGCAGGAGGTGTCTGAGCGCCGTTCACCTCGGGGGGCTCGCAGGCCGTCTCCGTCTCTTCTGTGCACTTCTCTTAGACGCGGTTTCTTCACTTATGGATGTAAATGCTTCACCGATCAGTAATTGGCGCGGGAGCCCCCGGCCCGCTGGGTCAGCGCCACCAATGTTCCACCCTTGGAAGTGTCGTAGTTTTCTGTCTTACATAGAGTATTTATTTTTCTGGGCTCTTCTCCCAGCAGACGGGCGCGGCCCTCTCCTGCCCCAGGCCCCCCGAGGGAGGGAGGGGGGGGGGCCCTCTCCTGCCCCCGGCCCCCGGAGGGAGGGCTCTCTCCTTTCCCTGGCCCCCGGAGGGAGGGAGGAAGGGGGGGGGGCTCTCTCCTGCCCCTGGCCCCCGGAGGGAGGGGGGGGGCTCTCTCCTGCCCCTGGCCCCCGGAGGGAGGGGGGGGGGCTCTCTC
This sequence comes from Eleutherodactylus coqui, assembly GCF_035609145.1. Classification (NCBI taxonomy): domain Eukaryota; kingdom Metazoa; phylum Chordata; class Amphibia; order Anura; family Eleutherodactylidae; genus Eleutherodactylus; species Eleutherodactylus coqui. The sequence goes on along the minus strand of NW_027102625.1, from coordinate 175,314 downwards.
CTGCCCCTGGCCCCCGGAGGGAGGGGGGGGGGGGCTCTCTCCTGCCCCTGGCCCCCGGAGGGAGGGGGGGGGGGGGCTCTCTCCTGCCCCTGGCCCCCGGAGGGAGGGGGGGGGGGGGCTCTCTCCTGCCCCTTGCCCCCGGAGGGAGGGGGGGGGGCTCTCTCCTGCCCCTGGCCCCCGGAGGGAGGGAGGGGGGGGGGGGGCTCTCTCCTGCCCCTGGCCCCCGGAGGGAGGGGGGGGGCTCTCTCCTGCCCCTGGCCCCCGGAGGGAGGGGGGGGGGGCTCTCTCCTGCCCCTGGCCCCCGGAGGGAGGGGGGGGGGGCTCTCTCCTGCCCCTGGCCCCCGGAGGGAGGGGGGGGGGCTCTCTCCTGCCCCTTGCCCCCGGAGGGAGGGGGGGGGGGCTCTCTCCTGCCCCTGGCCCCCGGAGGGAGGGGGGGGGGCTCTCTCCTGCCCCTGGCCCCGAGGGAGGGAGGGGGGGGGGGCTCTCTCCTGCCCGTGGCCCTGAGGGGGGGTCTCTTCGCCCTACTTCATTATCCAGAGCTGCATTCACATTGGGTTGCCGTAGATGTCAGGACCGCGGTTTGTGATGGAGATAAGCGGCGCCTCATAGAGTATGGACAGGGGTGCTGTGCATGGGGGGTCTCCAGCAGGGGGCAGATGCAAGTAGCTGTAGTGGATAGAATTAACCCCTTCATCGGCTTCCAGCTCTCTCCTTGCGTTCACTAAGTGTGGAGCTGGTTGAGTGTCAACTATTCTCGCCGACCCCAGCAGGTAGAGGGGCGTGAGCCGCTGATGTGTATGGGCACCCCAGAACGGTGCTCCCACAATGCACTGCTGATTTATGAATGCAGAGAGCAGTTTTCGGTGTTTATTAACCCTTTGTTTTCCCTGCAGAACCCTGACGGTAAAGTGGTAACCTGCTGGTCCCGCGATGGCGGAGAGGGTTGTCCTGCTGGGCCTGTTGGCAGCAAGCGTCTGGCTGGTGAGCGAGGGAAGCCTCCCCTTCCTGTCCAAGCAGAGGTTAAAGGGCCGATTCCAGAGAGACCGCCGGAATATCCGTCCGAACATCATTCTCGTACTGACGGACGACCAAGATGTGGAGTTGGGTATGTGCCGTAAGAAAGATGGCGGCCAGCACCGTATGTGACCGAGGTGTGGCTGTAGCCAGAGCGCTGCGGTCTGCTGCCGGTCGTCTATTCACTGATTGTAAACAAGATGGTGATGGGCGCTTGCGTTGTGCTCGGCATTGTTTCCTGCCGCTAATATCCATGCAGCGCAACAAATCTTCGGTGATTCTGGGCGTTACAGCTTCCCGCGGGGTTATGGGGGGAGGGGGGGTCACGGCTCCCCGTAGGGTTATAGGGGGAGGGGGGGTCACGGCTCCCCGTAGGGTTATAGGGGGAGGGGGGGTCACGGCTCCCCGTAGGGTTATAGGGGGAGGGGGGGTCACGGCTCCCCGTAGGGTTATAGGGGGAGGGGGGTCACGGCTCCCCGTAGGGTTATAGGGGGAGGGGGGGTCACGGCTCCCCGTAGGGTTATAGGGGGAGGGGGGGTCACGGCTCCCCGTAGGGTTATAGGGGGAGGGGGGGTCACGGCTCCCCGTAGGGTTATAGGGGGAGGGGGGGTCACGGCTCCCCGTAGGGTTATAGGGGGAGGGGGGGTCACGGCTCCCCGTAGGGTTATAGGGGGAGGGGGGGTCACGGCTCCCCGTAGGGTTATAGGGGGAGGGGGGGTCACGGCTCCCCGTAGGGTTATAGGGGGAGGGGGGGTCACGGCTCCCCGTAGGGTTATAGGGGGAGGGGGGGTCACGGCTCCCCGTAGGGTTATAGGGGGAGGGGGGGTCACGGCTCCCCGTAGGGTTATAGGGGGAGGGGGGGTCACGGCTCCCCGTAGGGTTATAGGGGGAGGGGGGGTCACGGCTTCCCGTAGGGCTATGGGGGGGGGGGCGTCACGGCTCCCCGTAGGGTTATGTGGGGGGGGGTCACGGCTCCCCGTAGGGTTATGTGGGGGGGGGGTCACGGCTCCCCGTAGGGTTATGGGGGGGGGGGGGTCACGGCTCCCCGTAGGGTTATGGGGGGGGGGGGGGGTCACGGCTCCCCGTAGGGTTATGGGGGGGGGGGGGGTCACGGCTCCCCGTAGGGTTATAGGGGGGGGGGTTACGGCTCCCCGTAGGGTTATGGGGGGGGGGGGGGGCGCGTCACGGCTTCCCGTAGGGTTATGGGGGGGGGGCGGGGCGTCACGGCTTCCCGTAGGTTTATGGGGGGGGGGCCGTCACGGCTTCCCGTAGGGTTATGGGGGGGGGGGGCGTCACGGCTTCACGTGGGGTTATGGGGGGGGGGGGCGTCACGGCTTCCCGTGGGGTTATGGGGGGGGGGGCGTCACGGCTTCCCGTGGGGTTATGGGGGGGGGGGCGTCACGGCTTCCCGTAGGGCTATGGGGGGGGGGGTGTCACGGTTCCCCGTAGGGTTATGGGGGGGGGGGGGGTGTCACGGTTCCCCGTAGGGTTATGGGGGGGGGTGTCACGGCTCCCCGTAGGGTTATAGGGGGGGGGGGTCACGGCTTCCCGTAGGGTTATGGGGGGGGTCGCGGCTCCCCGTAGGGTTATGGGGGGGGGGTCACGGCTCCCCGTAGGGTTATAGGGGGAGGGGGGGTCACGGCTTCCCGTAGGGTTATAGGGGGAGGGGGGGCGTCACGGCTTCCCGTAGGGTTATGGGGGAGGGGGGGCGTCACGGCTTCCCGTAGGGTTATGGGGGGGGAGGGGGCGTCACGGCTCCCCGTAGGGTTATGGGGGGGGAGGGGGCGTCACGGCTCCCCGTAGGGTTATGGGGGGGGGTCACGGTTCCCCGTAGGGTTATGGGGGGGGGTCACGGCTCCCCGTAGGGTTATAGGGGGGGGGGGGGGTCACGGCTTCCCGTAGGGTTGGGGGGGGGGGGGGGGGGCGTTGTATTGCGGCTTCGGACCCGACATGGTAATTTTCCCGTTTCTCGCGTCCTCCAGGTTCCATGTCCGTGATGAATAAGACGAGGCGCATCATGGCGCAGGGAGGGACGCACTTTATAAACGCCTTTGTCACCACGCCGATGTGCTGCCCGTCGCGCTCCTCCATCCTGACGGGGAAGTACGTCCACAACCACAACACCTACACCAACAACGAGAATTGCTCCTCGCCGTCGTGGCAGGCGCAGCACGAACCGCACACCTTCGCCGTCTACCTGAACAACACCGGCTATCGGACAGGTGAGAGCGCCGCAGGGGGTGTCGTCCCGCCACGATCTCCGGGGGCTCGCAAGCCCGGCATTGGGGGCGAAATAAGTGTAAATGGCAACAAATTGCCGCCTCTTACTGCTCCTCTGTGGAGGGGAGTGTTCTGATGAGCGGTGGGCCGCTGTCCTGGTGGAGGCGCCATTTTTCGCCTAGACCTCCCCCACACAACAGGCCGCCCCTCTCCGGAGTCCCCAGAACAATCCTAAACGGCTCCGGAGGGAACTGTCCTCCATGTTTTATTGATGAGACTGCGGGAGAACAATAAGCCGCGCCCCCTCCCCCGCTCGCCATCTGCACCGTCGCGTCCGCAACATGACGCTCCGCTAATTAGTCAGAAGACGAAAATCTGGAAAAACAAAGAGTCCCCACAAGGACGAGCGGGTTATGGGGGGGGGGTGAGGAGATTAGATACACGGCTCAGCAGACAGTATCACACAGGATAGGATTAGATACCCGGCTCAGCAGACAGTATCACACAGGATAGGATTAGATACACGGCTCAGCAGACAGTATCACACATGATAGGATTAGATACACGGCTCAGCAGACAGTATCACACAGGATAGGATTAGATACACGGCTCAGCAGACAGTATCACACAGGATAGGATTAGATACACGGCTCAGCAGACAGTATCACACAGGATAGGATTAGATACCCGGCTCAGCAGACAGTATCACACAGGATAGGATTAGATACACGGCTCAGCAGACAGTATCACACATGATGGGATTAGATACACGGCTCAGCAGACAGTATCACACATGATGGGATTAGATACACGGCTCAGCAGACAGTATCACACAGGATAGGATTAGATACACGGCTCAGCAGACAGTATCACACAGGATAGGATTAGATACCCGGCTCAGCAGACAGTATCACACAGGATAGGATTAGATACACGGCTCAGCAGACAGTATCACACATGATGGGATTAGATACCCGGCTCAGCAGACAGTATCACACAGGATAGGATTAGATACACGGCTCAGCAGACAGTATCACACAGGATAGGATTAGATACACGGCTCAGCAGACAGTATCACACAGGATAGGATTAGATACACGGCTCAGCAGACAGTATCACACAGGATAGGATTAGATACACGGCTCAGCAGACAGTATCACACAGGATAGGATTGGATACACGGCTCAGCAGACAGTATCACACAGGATAGGATTAGATACACGGCTCAGCAGACAGTATCACACAGGATAGGATTAGATACACGGCTCAGCAGACAGTATCACATAGGATAGGATTAGATACCCGGCTCAGCAGACGATATCACACAGGACAGGATTAGATACCCGGCTCAGCAGACGGTATCACACAGGATAGGATTAGATACCCGGGTAAGCAGACGGTATCACATACGATAGGATTAGATACACGGCTCAGCAGACAGTATCACACAGGATAGGATTAGATACACGGCTCAGCAGACAGTATCACACAGGAGAGGATTAGATACACGGTTCAGCAGACAGTATCACACAGGACAGGATTAGATACCCGGCTCAGCAGACAATATCACACAGGATAGGATTAGATACACGGCTCAGCAGACAGTATCACACAGGGTAGGATTAGATACACGGCTCAGCAGACAGTATCACACAGGATAGGGTTAGATACACGGCTCAGCGGACAGTATCACACAGGATAGGATTAGATACACGGCTCAGCAGGCAGTATCACACAGGGTAGGATTAGATACACGGTTCAGCAGACAGTATCACACAGGATAGGATTAGATACACGGCTCAGCAGACAGTATCACATAGGATAAGATTAGATACACGGCTCAGCAAACAGTATAACACAGGGTAGGATTAGATACCCGGCTCAGCAGACGGTATCACACAGGATAGGATTAGATACCCGGCTCAGCAGACGGTATCACACAGGATAGGATTAGATACCCGGGTAAGCAGACGGTATCACATACGATAGGATTAGATACACGGCTCAGCAGACAGTATCACACAGGATAGGATTAGATACACGGCTCAGCAGACAGTATCACACAGGATAGGATTAGATACACGGCTCAGCAGACGGTATCACATAGGATAGGATTAGATACCCGGCTCAGCAGACGGTATCACACAGGACAGGATTAGATACCCGACTCAGCAGACGGTATCACACAGGATAGGATTAGATACCCGGGTAAGCAGACGGTATCACATACGATAGGATTAGATACACGGCTCAGCAGACAGTATCACACAGGATAGGATTAGATACACGGCTCAGCAGACAGTATCACACAGGATAGGATTAGATACACGGCTCAGCAGACGGTATCACATAGGATAGGATTAGATACCCGGCTCAGCAGACGGTATCGCACAGGACAGGATTAGATACACAGCTCAGCAGACAGCATCACATAGGATTAGATTAGATACCCGCCTCAGCAGACAGTCGCGAGACCCGACCCCAGCGCCTGCAGAGACGAGCGCGTACTCACCCGCGCCTGGCGGCCCCGGCTCTTTCATGTGCCGGCGCATGCGCAGACCGGAGCCGGCGGCTGGGTGAGTGACGTATCTGTGCGAGGCTCTGCGAGCCCCACACAAAAATAGGACATGCCGCGGCCATCTGCATAGGAGTGCGTATTGTAATGCACTCCTATGCAGGCTTTGAGCGGCGGAAATCCCGCGGCAGGATTTCCGCCCGTGTGCAGGCGGCCATACTGGAGTTTTCTGTGTGGCGGCGTGCAGTGCCCTGGTCATGTGACAGCGGTCTCTCCCTGTGTGGCGCTGCCCTCGTTATGGGACGGCGGTCTCTCCCTGTGTGGCGCTGCCCTCGTTATGGGACGGCGGTCTCTCCCTGTGTGGCGCTGCCCTCGTTATGGGACGGCGGTCTCTCCCTGTGTGGCGCTGCCCTCGTTATGGGACGGCGGTCTCTCCCTGTGTGGCGCTGCCCTCGTTATGGGACGGCGGTCTCTCCCTGTGTGGCGCTGCCCTCGTTATGGGACGGCGGTCTCTCCCTGTGTGGCGCTGCCCTCGTTATGGGACGGCGGTCTCTCCCTGTGTGGCGCTGCCCTCGTTATGGGACGGCGGTCTCTCCCTGTGTGGCTCTGCCCTCGTTATGGGACGGCGGTCTCTCCCTGTGTGGCGCCGCCCTGGTCATGGGAAGGCGGTCTCTCCCTGTGTGGCGCCGCCCTGGTCATGGGAAGGCGGTCTCTCCCTGTGTGGCGCCGCCCTGGTCATGGGAAGGCCGTCTCTCCCTGTGTGGCGCCGCCCTGGTCATGGGACGGCCGTCTCTCCCTGTGTGGCGCCGCCCGGGTCATGGGACGGCCGTCTCTCCCTGTGTGGCGCCGCCCGGGTCATGGGACGGCCGTCTCTCCCTGTGTGGCGCCGCCCGGGTCATGGGACGGCCGTCTCTCCCTGGTCATGGGACGGCGGTCTCTCCCTGGTCATGGGACGGCGGTCTCTCCCTGGTCATGGGACGGCGGTCTCTCCCTGGTCATGGGACGGCGGTCTCTCCCTGGTCATGGGACGGCGGTCTCTCCCTGGTCATGGGACGGCGGTCTCTCCCTGGTCATGGGACGGCGGTCTCTCCCTGGTCATGGGACGGCCGTCTCTCCCTGGTCATGGGACGGCCGTCTCTCCCTGGTCATGGGACGGCGGTCTCTCCCTGGTCATGGGACGGCCGTCTCTCCCTGGTCATGGGACGGCCGTCTCTCCCTGGTCATGGGACGGCCGTCTCTCCCTGGTCATGGGACGGCCGTCTCTCCCTGGTCATGGGACGGCCGTCTCTCCCTGGTCATGGGACGGCCGTCTCTCCCTGGTCATGGGACGGCCGTCTCTCCCTGGTCATGGGACGGCCGTCTCTCCCTGGTCATGGGACGGCCGTCTCTCCCTGGTCATGGGACGGCCGTCTCTCCCTGGTCATGGGACGGCCGTCTCTCCCTGGTCATGGGACGGCCGTCTCTCCCTGGTCATGGGACGGCCGTCTCTCCCTGGTCATGGGACGGCCGTCTCTCCCTGGTCATGGGACGGCCGTCTCTCCCTGGTCATGGGACGGCCGTCTCTCCCTGGTCATGGGACGGCCGTCTCTCCCTGGTCATGGGACGGCCGTCTCTCCCTGGTCATGGGACGGCCGTCTCTCCCTGGTCATGGGACGGCCGTCTCTCCCTGGTCATGGGACGGCCGTCTCTCCCTGGTCATGGGACGGCCGTCTCTCCCTGGTCATGGGACGGCCGTCTCTCCCTGGTCATGGGACGGCCGTCTCTCCCTGGTCATGGGACGGCCGTCTCTCCCTGGTCATGGGACGGCGGGCTCTCCCTGTGTGGCGCTGCCCTGGTCATGTGACGGCGGTGTCTCCATGTGTTGCAGCGTTCTTCGGCAAGTACCTGAACGAGTACAACGGCTCCTACGTGCCGCCGGGCTGGAAGGAGTGGGTGGGGCTAGTGAAGAACTCGCGCTTCTACAACTACACGCTCTGCCGCAACGGGGTGAAGGAGAAGCACGGATCCGACTACTCCCAGGTGAGCGCCACCGTCTGGGGTCATACACTGTAACAAACCCTCAGCTGTGCGACAGCGGCTCATGGTGTGTTTCCTCCCTGTAGGACTATCTGACGGATCTCATCACCAACGGCAGCGTCAGCTTCTTCCGCACCTCGAAGAAAATGTACCCCCACCGCCCGGTGCTGATGGTGCTGAGCCACGCCGCCCCCCACGGCCCCGAAGACGCCGCACCCCAATACGCCAACCTGTTCTCCAATGCCTCTCAGCACATGTGAGTAGAATTCCAGGACTGCAGTGAAGACCGACACTGTAGTTGGGGCCGCAGGACGGCGAATTATCCTTATTTACACTATTGCAGCGCGCTCAGTCTGACTCCTCCCCCTCTGAAGAGAGGCGCGGCTTGGTGAATATGGCGGTACATTGGCGGGACGGATGTAGGACTAAACAATGGACCGTAGGAGTTGTCAGGGGGATGTATCTGGCAGGATTGGTGCTGTACTGACTGACGGGACCCCCTTTGCCTTTCAGAACCCCGAGCTACAACTACGCCCCGAACCCTGACAAGCACTGGATCATGAGGTACACGGGGCCCATGATGCCCATCCACATGGAGTTCACCAACCTGCTGCAGCGCCGGCGCCTGCAGACCCTGATGTCCGTGGAGGACTCGATGGAGAAGGTGCGGCCCCCACACTGCTGAGGGGTTGTTACATTGTGTCAGGACTCCTGATTTGTGGCTGCCGGACGGAAACTACATTCTGGGGGTGTCTGTCCATCTATGGGGGTCCTGCTATTGCCAGACAGTGGGAGGAGCCTCAGACCCCGCCTCCACAGGCTGATCCTGTATTCTATCTCATCTCCAGTCACCTCCAGAGCTGTAGTCATGATTCTGCTCTTCGCAGCTGTGTGACCTGGCAGCGCTGTTCCAAATGATCCATCTCATCTGAGCTCCCACAATGCACTGCTCTGTGGGTGCAAGAATCGAGAAGAGTTGGTGCAGCTCTGGCTGTGACTGGAGGAGGGTGCAGCTGCTGTATGTGAGCTAACGGTGAGTATGATCCCCTAGATCTATGAGCTGCTGCTGGAGCTGGGGGAGCTGGACAACACCTACCTCATCTACACCGCCGACCATGGCTACCACATCGGCCAGTTTGGACTGGTGAAGGGGAAGTCCATGCCCTACGAGTTCGACATCCGAGTGCCCTTCTACATCCGAGGACCAAACGTGGACGCCGGCTCTCTGTGAGTTCTGACAGAATGGTGACTGCAGCTCTGGAGGTGCCTTGAGTACAGGGCGGGCTGCGACGCGGCTGGAGGGGGCGGGACCGCGGCTGGAGGGGCTGGAGGGGGCGGGACCGCTGCTGGAGGGGGCGGGACCGCTGCTGGAGGGGGGCGGGACGGCGGCTGGAGGGGGGCGGGACGGCGGCTGGAGGGGGGCGGGACGGCGGCTGGAGGGGGGCGGGACGGCGGCTGGAGGGGGGCGGGACGGCGGCTGGAGGGGGGCGGGACGGCGGCTGGAGGGGGGCGGGACGGGCAGGGCAGCCTGTGACTGCTCTTTCATGCACCTGCAGGAACCCGCACATCGTGCTGAACGTAGACCTCGCCCCGACCATCCTGGACATCGCCGGCCTGGACATTCCTGCGGACATGGATGGGAAATCGCTCCTGAAGCTTCTGGACACGGAGCGGCCAGTGAACAGGTGAGCGCTCCGTGCCTCCACGGGGATTATAATAAGAGCCGCGCCTAAAACCGGAGGACTCGCCAGATTCAGTCACCGCGGTCACTTCTCCATATCCGCCTTGATCAGAGGTTTAGAGCGACGCACGCCGTGATGGTAACCATGACAACACATGAATGGAGCTGTAGACATTACTGGCTGCGCCCCCCCCATCTGTATTCAGGGTGTCGCCTCACGGTGAGATCTTGTGCACTAATAGCGATAATGTCCACCGGAGGGGGCGACATAGTCTACGGTCACTGCACTGGTTGCAACCAGGGAGCAATAGCTTGTATTAACCTCTCTGCAGTCGGCTTGAATTGCCTGGTAAAGGAGAGCAGTAGATTTGTGACTACACAGCAGTGTGGAGAGGAGCAGCTCAGCCTTGGGAATGTCGCCCCCTTTGCCCCGCCCCCTGCGCCCTGGAAACGTGCAGTGATAAGCAGTTGGTGTCACGCTGTTCGCCCGCCGCCGCTCATCACCTCCTTGTGGTTTGTTTTCTTCCAGGTTTCACGTTCAGAAAAGAGTTAAAGTCTGGAGAGATTCGTTCCTGGTGGAGCGCGGGTGAGTTCTGCGCAGTGGGCGGAGCCATGCTGACCCCACCCCCGTTATAGCACCGTTAACCCCTGCTCTCCGCCTGCTAGGAAACTGCTGCATAAGAGGGAGGCAGACAAGATGGACGCTCAAGAGGAGAACTTCCTGCCCAAGTATCAGCGCGTCAAAGACTTGTGCCAGCGTGCCGAGTATCAGACGGCCTGTGAGCAGCTGGGGCAGGTGAGCGCAGCTCCGCAGGAACATCTGCTGGATACTACTGGTATGAGAGTCCAGACCCCTTGGTAAACCAAGTTAGACCCAAACACTGCAGACAAGGCATGTATGAGGTTTATATCTGTAGATCACTCGCCAGATGGGTGGCAGATATAAAGGTTATAGAACCATAGAATGGTGGAGTTGGAGGGGTCACCGAGCCCAACCCCCTGCTCAATGCAGGATCACTAAATCATCCCAGACAGATGTCTGTCCACCTCTGAAGACTTCCATTGAAGGAGAACTCCCCACCTCCCGTGGCAACCTGTTCCACTCATTGATCCCCTCACTGTCTAATATCTAATCTGTGTCTCCTCCCTTTCAGTTTCATCCCATTGCTTCTAGTCTTTCCTTGTACAGATGAGAATAGGGCTGATCCCTCTGCACTGTGACAGCCCTTCAGATATTTGTAGACAGCTATTAAGTCTCCTCTCAGCCTTCTCTTCTGCTAAACCTTCCCAGATCCTTTAACCGTTCCTCATAGGACATGATTTGCAGACCGCTCACCATCTTGGTAACTCTTCTCTGAACTTGCTCCAGTTTGTTGATGTCTCTTATAAAGTGGGGTGCCCAGAACTGGACCCAGTATTCCAGATGAGGTCTGACTAAGGAAGAGTAGAGGGGGGTAATGACCTCACGTGATCTAGACTCTGTGCTTCTCTTAATACATCCCAGAATTGTGTTTGCCTTTTTGGCTGCTGCATCACATTGTTGACTCATGTTCAGTCTATGATCTATTAGTATACCCAAGTCTTTTTCCCATGTGCTGCTGCTTAGCCCAATTCCTCCCATTCTGTATGTGCTTTCCTCATTTTTCTTGCCCAGATGTAGGACTTTGCATTTCCCCTTGTTAAACACCATTCTGTTAGTCGCCGACCACTGTGCAAGCTTTTCTAGATCTTTTTGAATACTCTCTCTCTCTCTTCCCTAGTGTTAAGGCACATTTAGAAGGGACGAGTGTGGGCAAACAATGGCCGCCCCTCATCCCCTGCGGTTCTGCTGCAAGGGAGCTAATATCACTGGCTCACAGCGGGGTGGCTGCAGGAGATTTCTCTCCTCACTCCCACCGCCCCTCTCCATCGACTTATTGACTGATCAGCTCATCGTCCAGAGTCATATGCAGCATAAACGATGCACGATGAGCTGAGTGTCAGGCGTCGTTTGCCCCACAGTCGTCCTGTCTAAATGGACCCTTGGCTATCCCTCCTAGCTTTGTGCCGTTGGCACATTTGATCAGTTTCCCCCAATTCCCTCCTCCAGATCGTTTATAACAATGTTGAACAACACTGGGCCTCGGACAGAGCCTTGTGGTCCCACTTGATACATTCTTCCACTTGGATGTGCAGCCATTTATGACCACTCTTTGAGTACGATCACTCAGTCAGTTGTGAATCCACCTAACAGTTGCCTTGTCAATCCCAGATTTGGTCATTTTTTCAATAAGTCTGGTATGAGATACTTTGTCAGATACTTTACTAAAGCCAAGATATACTATATCCACCGCATCTCCCTGATCCACCCGGTCAGTGATTCTGTCATAGAAAGAAACTAGATTAGTCTGGCATGACTTGTTTGTTACAAACCCATGCTGGCTCTGGTTAATTACTCCATTCTCATCCAAGTACTGGCATACATGCTGTGTAATAATATGTTCAGCGATCTTTCCCGGTATAGAAGTCAGGCTCACAGGCCTGTAGTTTCCTGGATCCACCTTCTTCCCTTTTTTGAAGATAGGGACAACATTTGCCCTTTTCCAATCTTCTGGGACTTCTCCTGTTCTCCTGGATTGTGGCGAGTGGTTCAGCAATTACCTCAGCTAATTTAAATGAATTCAAGCCTCAAGGTCCAGATGTATTGCATCCTAGGATACTAAAGGAAGCAGCAAAGTGTTCCCTCACCATCTCTCTGCTTACAGATAGCTTGCATTCTTTTATTCCCCCAATAGCACGGGGAAGATCAGCTGATGTTCCATTTACTTTCTGAGAGAAAACAGATACAAAATAGGAATGTAAAAGTTCATCCTTCTCACCATCATTCTTAACCAATTCACCATTTTCATCCTGTAAGAATCCAATAACATCTGTGACTTTTCTTTTGCTTTTGACCCCACAAATCCTTTTTTATTGCTTTTGGCCTCTCTTACAAGCCTCAGTTCATTATCAGCTTTAGCTTTTCTGACACTTGCCCTACAGTTTCTGCAGACCCCATTATATTCTTCTTTAGATATTTCCCCTCTTTCCATTTGATAAACATATTTTCTTCCTCTAACATGTGTACAAGTTCTGTGTTCATCCATCCGGGTCTCTTTAAATGCTTCCCATTCTTCCTTCTTTTAAGGATTGGTAACGATTGTGCTTTGAGAATCTCATTTCACAATATTTCCCCACCTTCTTGGACATTTCTGTGCTTAAGAACATCCGGCCGTTGGATTCTTCCTCTCTCTGAGTCCATTAAATCTGCCTTTCTGAAATCCAACCTTGAGGTCTGAGTCTTCTCAGGTCTTCCTCCCCTTGTTATCCAACATCCAAGGATATCATGATCACTGCCTCCTAAGGTCCCAGCCACCCTTACTTCCCCAACCATTCCCTCCCTGTTGGTAAGAATTAGGTCCAAGATAGCAGACCCCCTTGTTTTCTCTTCTACCTTCTGGAAGATAAAGTTGTCACCAAGAGCCGATAAGAATCTGTTGGATCCATTACTTTTACCTGAAACACAAATCAGGTATTTGCTATTTGTTAGGGGAGGTACCTTAACCCTACTTTTATCGTTTTCATGTATTGGGAATAAATTGGCTGACTATTTACTGTTGTGATAGTAGCTTATTCCCCCTAAGCTTCTGAGATCCTGCAGCAGAGCGCAGCCAGAGAAAGGTGTTTGCCTGTTTTTCTTCATTTACTTTTACCTGAGAGATTCCCAACAAATGTCTGGATGGGTAAAATCTCCCATGATCACTATGTTGGGCTTCTTTGAGAGCTTGGCCATCTGATGTAGAAAGAGTTCCTCCATATCTTCTGCTTGTCCAGGCGGCCTATAGTAAATGCCTACAATGGTGTCCTTTCTGCTGTTCTCTCCTTGTATTCTTACCCAAACAGTTCCTACAGAACTCCCAGCTCTGAAGCTTGAATCTCTGTGGAGATGAATGTTCTCCTAACATACAACACAACACCTCCTCCCCTTTTATTAGGTCTGTTTCTTATAAATACATTGTATCCTCCAAGCCTTGTATCCAATCATGTGTATCATCCCACCAAGCTTCTGTGATGCCGATGACATCATATTTCTCTTCCTGTGTTCGGAGCTCCAATTCCCCTTGTTTGTTTCCCAGCTCTGTGCATTTGTGTATAAACATGTTAGTTTGTGATCGGGGTCTCTTACTCCTCTACTTGCCTTCTGAACTGTCTGTCCTTGTTCTTTCTTCCCACTTCTAATAACGAGGTTCTCAGATGTATTTATTAGCTGTGTATTGTTACTTTTCACTTCCCATATTGTTCTAGTTTAAAGGTCATATCAGTATGTCGACTTTCGGATGAGTCTGGGGTGATGATTTGGTGGTTATATCTGCCTACTCCCTGTCGGATGAGTCTGGGGGGGGGGGGGGTTTAAGTGACGGTGCCCACTTTTGGTTTATCTTTGCCCCTTTCTGATTTCGAATATTCTATGTTCTCAGAAGTGGCAGTGCGTGGAGGATCCTGCCGGGACGCTGCGCCTGCACAAGTGTAAGGGGATGGCGAGTCTGTCTGCGACCCCCGAAAGCAGAAAGATGTCCCCCAACCTCATGAGCACTTACTACAGCACCAGCAGTGACGAATGCGACTGCGACAGCACCAGCTACGAGAGCTCCACGCTCAGCCGCCGCAAGAAGCTGCTAGCCAAGAAAAGTGAGTCCTTGAGCAATGGCACGGTTGGGGTCCCTGTAATCTGCACAGAGCCCGTCCCAACAAGTCCCAATACCCAGAAGCCTCTCTGCCTCAAGCCGTAACCCCATTTATCCCTTCATATACTCTGCAGAGGAACAGATGACACTGTGGCCCTCCTTGGAGGCTTCCTGTCCCTCGTCTCTGGGTTGTGTCTCTGCACCATCTAGTGGGCAGTTTGTGGTACTGCAGAGCTGCCCTCTCCCATCTCACATTAACCCCGCTGCTGCCTCTTCCCTACAGAGTACAAGGCCACTTACCTGAGGAACCGTTCCGTGCGCTCTGCAGCCAGTGATCTCATTAGTATGGACATAGAGCAGGAGTATGAGCCGGTGCTGAGGAGCAACTTCACCAGACTGCAGCCGCCTGAACCGGATGACGACGAGGATCAGGAAGACTTCAGTGGGACAGGAGGGATCACAAATGAACTAGCTGTGCCCAGCACTGTGAAGGTGACCCACAGGTGACAGGAGAGGTCGTGGATACGGAAAATATCCTAGTAACGCGTGGGGGGTCACGAACATGGCGGCCGCAGACGGGTGGGAGGGGGCGGGCCCAGGAAAAGTGGCGGCAGCGGCTGCTGACAGGAGGGAGGGGACAGGCCCAGGAAAAGTGGCCGCTGACGGGAGGGAGGGGGCGAGCCCAGGAAAAGTGGCGGCTGACGGGAGGGAGGGGGCGAGCCCAGGAAAAGTGGCCGCTGACGGGAGGGAGGGGGCGGGCCCAGGAAAAGTGGCCGCTGACGGGAGGGAGGGGGCGGGCCCAGGAAAAGTGGCCGCTGACGGGAGGGAGGGGGCGGGCCCAGGAAAAGTGGCCGCTGACGGGAGGGAGGGGGCGGGCCCAGGAAAAGTGGCCGCTGACGGGAGGGAGGGGGCGGGCCCAGGAAAAGTGGCCGCTGACGGGAGGGAGGGGGCGGGCCCAGGAAAAGTGGCGGCTGATGGGAGGGAGGGGGCGGGCCCAGGAAAAGTGGCGGCGGTGGCCGCTGACGAGAGGCAGGTTCTCACACTTTATAATGTCCTGTCCCAAACATAGGTGCCACATCCTCCCTAATGACAGTGTGCAATGCGACCCGGACCTGTATAAGTCCCTGCAGGCCTGGAAAGACCACAAGCTGCACATCGACCACGAGGTAAGGAGACCCCACAAACACAATGACTCCACCAGCAGAATAGTGAGTGCAGCTCTGGGGTATAATACAGGATGTAACTCAAGAGCAGTACAGGATAAGTAATGTATGTACACAGTGACTCCACCAGCAGAATAGTGAGTGCAGCTCTGGGGTATAATACAGGATGTAACTCAGGATCAGTACAGGATAAGTAATGTATGTACACAGTGACTCCACCAGCAGAATAGTGAGTGCAGCTCTGGGGTATAATACAGGATGTAACTCAAGAGCAGTACAGGATAAGTAATGTATGTACACAGAGACTCCACCAGCAGAATAGTGAGTGCAGCTCTGCAGTATAATATAGGATGTAACTCAGGATCAGTACAGGATAAGTAATGTATGTACACAGTGACTTCGCCAGCAGAATAGTGAGTGCAGCTCTGGGGTATAATACAGGATGTAACTCAGGAGCAGTACAGGATAAGTAATGTATGTATACAGTGACTCCACCAGTAGAATAGTGAGTGCAGCTCTGGGGTATAATACAGGATGTAACTCAGGATCAGTACAGGATAAGTAATGTATGTACACAGTGACTCCACCAGCAGAATAGTGAGTGCAGCTCTGGAGTATAATACAGGATGTAACTCAGGATCAGTACAGGATAAGTAATGTATGTACACAGTGACTCCACCAGCAGAATAGTGAGTGCAGCTCTGCAGTATAATACAGGATGTAACTCAGGAGCAGTACAGGATAAGTAATGTATGTATACAGTGACTCCACCAGCAGAATAGTGAGTGCAGCTCTGGGGTATAATACAGGATGTAACTCAGGATCAGTACAGGATAAGTAATGTATGTACACAGTGACTCCACCAGCAGAATAGTGAGTGCAGCTCTGGGGTATAATACAGGATGTAACTCAGGAGCAGTACAGGATAAGTGATGTATGTATACACAGTGACTCCACCAGCAGAATAGTGAGTGCAGCTCTGGAGTATAATACAGGATGTAACTCAGGAGCAGTACAGGATAAGTGATGTATGTATACACAGTGACTCCACCAGCAGAATAGTGAGTGCAGCTCTGCAGTATAATATAGGATGTAACTCAGGAGCAGTACAGGATAAGTAATGTATGTACACAGTGACTCCAGCAGCAGTATAGTGAGTGCAGCTCTGGAGCAGAATACAGAATATAACAGTAGTCCATACGGGGTGCGGCGGTCAGTGCCCCCTCCCCATCAGCAGATCTGAGTTTGTCATGATTGTTTTATAGATAGAAACGTTACAGAATAAGATTAAGAACCTGCGGGAGGTCAGAGGTCACCTGAAGAAGAGTCGGCCTGATGACTGTGACTGCAGCAGGATCAGGTAGCTCCTCCTGGAAGGCTCCCTGAAGACGCGGCTACGGTGGTCACATGTACAGATGTATGCTTATATTCACGTGTCTGTCTCTCGCAGTTATCACTTCAACCACAAGAAGGGAAAACCAAGGAGCGGGGGCCCCCTCATGCACCCCTATAAGTAAGTGCACCCAGCGGCTGCCCGTTGTGTGTAGACCCTCCTGACTGCTCCTGACCGCTCTGTTTGCACCCAGGAAATCGGTGAAAGAACACGATAAGACGTGGCTTCTGCGAGAGCAGCGGCGTAAGAAGAAGCTGCGCAAACTGCTGAAGAGGCTGAAGAACAACGACACATGCAGCATGCCCGGCCTCACCTGCTTCACCCACGACAACCAGCACTGGCAGACCGCCCCCTTCTGGACATGTAAGGTCTCACTACCGGCCCAGGCTGCAGGGTTTCTTCCAGTGTATCAGTGCAGGTCGCAGAGAGCCGTACTGTTGCTGTATTCAGCTCCTCAGGGTCATCTGCACTGATACATTGTAACAACTACCTCCAGTCCTTACAGCTGAGGGTTTATTTTCAGCCTTTCCTGTCTAGGAAGGTTTGCAGTCACAGACAGCAAGCAGAAATGTTGAAAATATTGAACAGTGTTTTGCAGATCAACTCATTCTAGAGGGTTGAGCTTCCTTCTTCCAGGGCTGCCAGATAGCAGAGGTATTATCCCCCCAGATGGCTAATGCTGCCGCCTCTCTTCCCATACAGTGGGGCCATTCTGCGCCTGCACCAGCGCCAACAACAACACGTATTGGTGTCTGCGGACCATAAACGAGAGCCACAATTTCCTGTTCTGCGAATTCGCTACCGGCTTCCTGGAGTACTTTGACCTCAACACCGACCCGTACCAGGTACTGTCCATGGGAGGGCGCCATGCATCAGGGCTAGGAGGGTGGCCGCTGTTGTCCTTTATCAGCAGTTGTGACATTTCTCTGTTGCAGTTGATTAATGCGGTGAACACTTTGGAGCGTGATGTCCTCAACCAGCTACATGTGGAGCTAATGGAGCTGCGCAGTTGTCGGGGGTCCAGGCAATGCAACCCCCGCACGCGGAACGTGGAGCTCGGTAAGTGGCGAACTGCAACTCCCAGCCGGTCGGGGGAGACTGGCATGCTGGGAGCTGTAGTGTCCCCTGTCTCAGGCTAGAGGTCTGTGTTGGCTAACCTCACTCTGCTGTACCTCTAGCCTGCCGTCAGGCGGGGGCACCTTGAAAGTCCGTACATTAGACAACCACGCAGTGCGCACCTTACCTCCATGTTTGGCGCAGCTTTCTGACTTCTCTTTTTCTTGTAGGTGTGAAGGACGAGAGCTTCGAGCAGTACAAGTAAGTTCAGCCGGGGGTCTTCCATTACCGGTGGTCCCGTGGGCTGTCAGTTTACACGTCTTTGTCCTTCCCTCTATAACGTGCGTGTCTTTGTGCCATCATTTCCCATGATAGTTTACAGTTTTGTTTTTTCCTTTCTTTCCGCTCGGAATCAGACAACTTCAGCGTCGGAAGTGGCCAAAAGCGAAGAGACCATCCTCGAAAAGTCTGTGAGTTTTTTCACCGTCTTGTGCCGTCAGGGGGCGCCAGTTCAGCCCCCACAACCCTCCAGCTATTATAGTTCTCTTACTCCTTCCCGCGGTATTGGAGTAGTGGCCGTCTCCTTTGGCGCCGACGCTTGCCTCGCTGCCGCTCCTCCCCACCCCCCGACGCTTGCCTCGCTGCCGCTCCTCCCCACCCCCCGACGCTTGCCTCGCTGCCGCTCCTCCCCACCCCCCGACGCTTGCCTCGCTGCCGCTGCTCCTCCCCACCCCCCGACGCTTGCCTCGCTGCCGCTGCTCCTCCCCCCACCCCCCCCGGCGCTTGCCTCGCTGCCGCTGCTCCTCCGCCCCCCCACCCCCCGGCGCTTGCCTCGCTGCCGCTGCTCCTCAACCCCCCCCCCCCCCCCCGGCGCTTGCCTCGCTGCCGCTGCTCCTCCCCCCCCCCCCACCCCCCGGCGCTTGCCTCGCTGCCGCTGCTCCTCCCCCCCCACCCCCCGGCGCTTGCCTCGCTGCCGCTGCTCCTCCCCCCCCCCACCCCTCCGGCGCTTGCCTCGCTGCCGCTGCTCCTCTCCCCCCCCCCCCCCCCCCCCCCCCCCCCCCGGCGCTTGCCTCGCTGCCGCTGCTCCTCCCCCCCCCCCCCCACCCCCCCGGCGCTTGCCTCGCTGCCGCTGCTCCTCCCCCCCCCCCACCCCCCCGGCGCTTGCCTCGCTGCCGCTGCTCCCCCCCCCCCCCACCCCCCCGGCGCTTGCCTCGCTGCCGCTGCTCCTCCCCCCCCCCCCCCACCCCCCCGGCGCTTGCCTCGCTGCCGCTGCTCCTCCCCCCCCCACCCCCCGGCGCTTGCCTCGCTGCCGCTGCTCCTCCCCCCCCCCCCCACCCCCCGACGCTTGCCTCGCTGCCGCTGCTCCTCCCCCCCCACCCCCCGGCGCTTGCCTCGCTGCCGCTGCTCCCCCCCCCCCCACCCCCCGGCGCTTGCCTCGCTGCCGCTGCTCCTCCCCCCCCCACCCCCCGGCGCTTGCCTCGCTGCCGCTGCTCCTCCCCCCCCCACCCCCCGGCGCTTGCCTCGCTGCCGCTGCTCCTCCCCCCCCCCCACCCCCCGGCGCTTGCCTCGCTGCCGCTGCTCCTCCCCCCCCCACCCCCCGGCGCTTGCCTCGCTGCCGCTCCTCCTCCCCCACCACCCCCCGGCGCTTGCCTCGCTGCCGCTCCTCCTCCCCCACCACCCCCCGGCGCTTGCCTCGCTGCCGCTCCTCCCCCACCACCCCCCGGCGCTTGCCTCGCTGCCGCTCCTCCTCCCCCCCCACCCCCCGGCGCTTGCCTCGCTGCCGCTCCTCCTCCCCCACCACCCCCCGACGCTTGCCTCGCTGCCGCTTCTCCTCCCAACCCCCCCCCCCACCGGCGCTTGCCTCGCTGCCGCTCCTCCTCCCACCCCCCCCCCCCCCCCACCGGCGCTTGCCTCGCTGCCGCTCCTCCTCCCCCACCACCCCCCGACGCTTGCCTCGCTGCCGCTCCTCCTCCCACCCCCCACCACCCCCCGGCGCTTGCCTCGCTGCTGGTTTGACTTTGTCTCTTCTGTCCTGCAGGGACCAGTTGTGGGAGGGCTGGGAAGGTTAAGGCTCCGCCTGGTGCCTCTACTGATGGACTTGAAGCTCAACACTTGAAGATGTTCTTCAGGGCTCTTGGACTGTGCGCCCTGGGAGTAGATAGTCTGCAGAGGACACATGTGACTAATTGCCTACCGGAGGTGCCGATTCCTCTCTAAAACCCCACTTTTGCTCCAGTAATTTTTACTTTGCCTCATCCTTTCCTACTACTGGAGGGGGGAGGGGTTCTCCAAGCGCCACTATCCTGCGCAGAGCCGACACGCTACAGGACCGTGCCGCAGCCACCATGAAGGATACATGGCTCCTCCCCCACAGGCTGCCTGCTCAGAGGACAGGAGCGGATGCTGGAGCAAGCCGCAGTACCCAAGCAGACATTTTGTAAATAACCACTGGCGCCCGTCCGCGCCCTGAGAAATTCCAGGAGTGAAAGACGTCAGCGGTGATTTTATGGTTAATTCTTGATGCACAATAAAGTTACATAATGGATGGTGTGAGCTGTGCCGCCGGGGGGGGGGGGGGGGCAATGGTCCAGGTATGTGGCTGCATGCATATAGTTCCTCTGAGTATTCCCTCCACCTATCCTTGATGCTCTGTTGGTCATTCAGTTCCTTCCCATTTTTAGGCAGATAAATCTCTCTCCTATCTCCGACTGTATGTGGTAATGTCACCCCACAGAATGTCCACCTCACACACGCTGCTCATAACACACAGATCAGATAGATTCCTCTCAGTGTACAGGCAGATG
Organism: Eleutherodactylus coqui; assembly: GCF_035609145.1. Taxonomy (NCBI): domain Eukaryota; kingdom Metazoa; phylum Chordata; class Amphibia; order Anura; family Eleutherodactylidae; genus Eleutherodactylus; species Eleutherodactylus coqui. The sequence continues at coordinate 154,749 of NW_027102625.1, read as the reverse complement.
GAGAGAGATTTATCTCAGACTGTATGTGGTAATGTCACCCCACAGAATGTCCACCTCTCACACTCTGCTCATAACACACAGATCAGATAGATTCCTCTCAGTGTATAGGCAGATAGGGGAGAGATTTATCTCAGATTCCTCTCAGTGTATAGGCAGATCGGAGAGAGATTTATCTGATCTGTGTGTTATGAGCAGAGTGTGTGAGGTGGACATTCTGTGGGGTAACATTACCACATACAGTCTGAGATAAATCTCTCTCCATCTGCCTACACACTGAGAGGAATCTATCTGATTTATCTCAGACTGTATGTGGTAATGTCACCCCACAGAATGTCCACCTCACACACTCTGCTCATAACACACAGATCAGATAGATCTCTCTCCTATCTGCCTGTACACTGAGAGGAATCTGAGATAAATCTCTCTCCTATGTGATAATGTCACCCCACAGAATGTCCACCTCACACACTCTCCTCATTTTTACCCTGAAAGGTAACGCCCCTTTTTATTCTAATTTCCTCCCCAGACTGAAGGTTGCAGCCCCTTGTTATACTTGAAGGCACACTCCATCCCAGCAGTCCATGTCCACTTCCTTTTGTACTTTACAGCCTTTCAATACATACGGCAGTCAGTTATCTTCTCAGCAAAACAAAACGCATTTAGAAATCTGAGTATATACTGACAGGAATGAAGCGGTCTCATATATTGTGGGGTACAGATATGTTATTAGTTACATAGCATAGGAATGGTCAGGCCAAATGTCAAGTTTGTGCAGTACAGCTGTGTGGTATTAGTTACATAGGGGGTCACTTACTTTCCTCCTGTACAGTGGATGATGGGCGGTACAGCTGTGTGTTATTAGTTACATTACATAGGGGGTCACTTACTTTCCTCCTGTACTGTGGATGATGGGCGGTACAGCTGTGTGTTATTAGTTACATTACATAGGGGGTCACTTACTTTCCTCCTGTACTGTGGATGATGGGCGGTACAGCTGTGTGTTATTAGTTACATTACATAGGGGGTCACTTACTTTCCTCCTGCAATGTGGATGATGGGCGGTACAGCTGTGTGTTATTAGTTACATTACATAGGGGGTCACTTACTTTCCTCCTGCACTGTGGATGATGGGCGGTACAGCTGTGTGTTATTAGTTATATTACATAGGGGGTCACTTACTTTCCTCCTGTACTGTGGGGGATGGGTGGTACAGCTGTGTGTTATTACATTACATAGGGGGTCACTTACTTTCCTCCTGCACTGTGGATGATGGGCGGTACAGCTGTGTGTTATTAGTTACATTACATAGGGGGTCACTTACTTTCCTCCTGTACTGTGGATGATGGGCGGTACAGCTGTGTGTTATTAGTTACATTACATAGGGGGTCACTTACTTTCCTCCTGTACTGTGGATGATGGGCGGTACAGCTGTGTGTTATTAGTTACATTACATAGGGGGTCACTTACTTTCCTCCTGCACTGTGGATGATGGGCGGTACAGCTGTGTGTTATTAGTTATATTACATAGGGGGTCACTTACTTTCCTCCTGTACTGTGGGGGATGGGTGGTACAGCTGTGTGTTATTAGTTAGATTACATAGGGGGTCACTTACTTTCCTCCTGTACTGTGGATGATGGGCGGTACAGCTGTGTTATTAGTTACATTACATAGGGGGTCACTTACTTTCCCCCTGTACTGTGGATGATGGGCGGTACAGCTGTGTGTTATTACATTACATAGGGGGTCACTTACTTTCCTCCTGTACTGTGGATGCTGGGCGGTACAGCTGTGTGTTATTAGTTACATTACATAGGGGGTCACTTACTTTCCTCCTGTACTGTGGATGATGGGCGGTACAGCTGTGTGTTATTAGTTACATTACATAGGGGGTCACTTACTTTCCCCCTGTACTGTGGATGATGGGTGGAACAGCTGTGTGTTATTAGTTACATTACATAGGGGGTCACTTACTTTCCTCCTGTGCTGTGGATGATGGGCGGTACAGCTGTGTGTTATTAGTTATATTACATAGGGGGTCACTTACTTTTCTCCTGTACTGTGGATGATGGGCGGTACAGCTGTGTGTTATTAGTTACATTACATAGGGGGTCACTTACTTTCCCCCTGTACTGTGGATGATGGGCGGTACAGCTGTGTGTTATTAGTTACATTACATAGGGGGTCACTTACTTTCCCCCTGTACTGTGGATGATGGGCGGTACAGCTGTGTGTTGTTAGTTACATTACATAGGGGGTCACTTACTTTCCTCCTGTACTGTGGATGATGGGCGGTACAGCTGTGTGTTATTAGTTACATTACATAGGGGGTCACTTACTTTCCTCCTGTACTGTGGATGATGGGCGGTACAGCTGTGTGTTATTAGTTACATTACATAGGGGGTCACTTACTTTCCCCCTGTACTGTGGATGATGGGCGGTACAGCTGTGTGTTGTTAGTTACATTACATAGGGGGTCACTTACTTTCCTCCTGTACTGTGGATGATGGGCGGTACAGCTGTGTGTTATTAGTTACATTACATAGGGGGTCACTTACTTTCCTCCTGTACTGTGGATGATGGGCGGTACAGCTGTGTTATTAGTTACATTACATAGGGGGTCACTTACTTTCCTCCTGTACTGTGGATGATGGGTGGAACAGCTGTGTGTTATTAGTTACATTACATAGGGGGTCACTTACTTTCCTCCTGTACTGTGGATGATGGGCGGTACAGCTGTGTGTTATTAGTTACATTACATAGGGGGTCACTTACTTTCCTCCTGTACTGTGGATGATGGGTGGTACAGCTGTGTGTTATTGGTTACATTACATAGGGGTCACTTACTTTCCTCCTGCACTGTGGATGATGGGCGGTACAGCTGTGTGTTATTAGTTACATTACATAGGGGGTCACTTACTTTCCTCCTGTACTGTGGATGATGGGCGGTACAGCTGTGTGTTATTAGTTACATTACATAGGGGGTCACTTACTTTCCTCCTGTACTGTGGATGATGGGCGGTACAGCTGTGTGTTATTAGTTACATTACATAGGGGGTCACTTACTTTCCCCCTGTACTGTGGATGATGGGTGGAACAGCTGTGTGTTATTAGTTACATTACATAGGGTTGCAACTTGATTATTCAAACCTATGCATAAAAGTAAGTGACCCCCTTTCAATTTCCAATATTTAGTACATAAAGAATGGTCATGGCAAATTTCACATTTGTGCGGTAAAAATTTGTGTAATTATTTGTTGCATCGGGAAGTGAGAAAATTAGATTCCGTACGTAAAATTTGGTCGCTAATTCTTTTGCGCATAGAATTAAATAATCGAGTGAGTCAGGCAGTCAGCAAGGCAGTGAGTCAGTCAGTGAGTCAGTCAGTCAGCGAGTCAGTTTGACTGAGTCACTCACTGATGTCTCACTCACTGTCAGTGAGTGAGCGAGTGAGGCAGTGAGTCAGGCAGTCAGCGAGTGAGTGAGTCAGTCAGTCAGTCAATCAGTCGGTGAGCGGGCGGGCCGGGCGGCGAGCCAGTGAGCGAGCGAGCGCATCGGTGAGCGAGTCAGCGAACGAGTCAACAAGTGAGTCAGCGAGCCAGTCAGCCAGCGAGTGAGCCAGCCAGCCTTGCTGACTGACTCACTGACTCATAGTGAGCGAGTCAGTCAATCAGCGAATGAGTCAGTCAGTAAGTGAATTAGTGAGTGAGTGAGTCAGCCAGTCAGTGAGTGAGTGAGTGAGTCAGCCAGTCAGTGAGTGAGTCAGTGAGTGAGTCAGCCAGTGAGTCAGCGAGTGAGTCAGCCAGCCAGCGAGTGAGCCAGCCAGCGAGCGAGTGAGTGAGCGAGTCAGCCAGTCAGTCAGTCAGTGAGCGAGTCAGCCAGTCAGTCAGTGAGCGAGTCAGCCAGTCAGTCAGTGAGCGAGTCAGCCAGTCAGTCAGTGAGCGAGTCAGCCAGTCAGTCAGTGAGCGAGTCAGCCAGTCAGTCAGTGAGCGAGTCAGCCAGTCAGTCAGTGAGCGAGTCAGCCAGTCAGTCAGTCAGCGAGTCACCCAGTCAGTCAGTCAGCGAGTCAGCCAGTCAGTCAGCCAGCGAGTCAGCCAGCGAGCCAGCCAGTCAATCGGTGAGTTAGTCAATCGGTGAATCAGTGAGTTAGTCAGCCAGTCAGTGAGCGAGTCAGTCAATCAGTGAGTCAGCCAGTGAGTGCGTCAGTGAGTCTGTGAGTGAGTTAGTCAACCAGTCAGTCAGTGAGTCAGTCAGTGATTCAGTCAGTCGGTCAGTGAGTCAGTCAGCAAGTGAGTCAGCAAGTGAGTCAGTCAGCAAGTGAGTCAATAAGCGAGTCAGTCGGTCAGTGAGTCAGTCAATCAGTGAGTCGGTCAGTCGGCGAGTCGGTCAGTCGGCGAGTCGGTCAGTCAATCGGTGAATCAGTGAGTCAGCCAGTGAGTGAGTCAGTCAACCAGTCAGTCAGTGAATCAGTCAGTGAGTGAGTCAGTCAACCAGTCAGCGAGTCGGTCAGCGAGTCGGTCAGCGAGTCGGTCAGCGAGTCGGTCAGCGAGTCGGTCAGCGAGTCGGTCAGCGAGTCGGTCAGCGAGTCGGTCAGCGAGTCGGTCAGCGAGTCGGTCAGTGAGTCGGTCAGTGAGTCGGTCAGTGAGTCGGTCAGTGAGTCGGTCAGTGAGTCGGTCAGTGAGTCAGTCAGTGAGTCAGTCAGTGAGTCAGTCAGTGAGTCAGTCAGTGAGTCAGTCAGTGAGTCAGTCAGTGAGTCAGTCAGTGAGTCAGTCAGTGAGTCAGTCAGTGAGTCAGTCGGTCAGTGAGTCGGTCAGTGAGTCGGTGAGTGGGTCAGTCGGTCAGTGAGTGAGTCAGTCGGTCGGTCAGTGAGTCAGTCGGTCAGTGAGTCGGTCAGTGAGTCGGTGAGTGGGTCAGTCGGTCAGTGAGTGAGTCAGTCGGTCGGTCAGTGAGTCAGTCAGTGAGTCAGTCAGTGAGTCGGTCGGTCAGTGAGTCGGTCAGTGAGTGAGTGAGTCAGTCGGTCGGTGAGTCGGTCAGTGAGTCTGTCAGCAAGCGAGTGAGCCAGACAGCCTCGCTGACTCATAGTGAGCGAGTCAGTCAATGACTGACTGACTGACTGGCTGACTCACTCACTCACTGACTCGCTGGCTTGCTCACTCACTGGCTGACTGACTGACTGACTTGCTGAGTCACTCGCTGACTGACTCACTGCCTCACTGACTGACTGGCTGCCTCACTGACTGGCTGACTCACTGCCGGTCACTGGTCGGTCGGCGAGTCTGTGAGTGAGTGAGTCAGCCAGCCAGTCGGCGAGTCAGCCAATCGGCGAGTGAGTCAGTCGGTCGGTCAGCGAGTCAGTCAGCGAGTGGGTCAGTCGGTCGGTGATTCGGTCAGCCGGTCAGTGATTCAGTCAATCAATGAGTCGGTGAGTCAGTCAGCGAGTCAGCCAATCAGTCAGTGAGTGAGTGAGTAAGTGAGTGAGCCAGTCAGTCAGGCAACGAGTCAGTGAGTGAGCCAGTCAGTCAGGCAACGAGTCAGTGAGCGAGTCGGGCAGTCAGCGAGTCGGGCAGTCAGCGAGTCGGGCAGTCAGCGAGTCAGTCAGCCAGTCAATCGGTGAGTTAGTCAATCGGTGAATCAGTGAGTTAGTCAGCCAGTCAGTGAGTCAATCAGTGAGTCAGCCAGTGAGTGCGTCAGTGAGTGAGTGAGTGAGTCAGTCAGTCAGTCAGTGAGTTAGTCAACCAGTCAGTGAGTCGGTCAGTGATTCAGTCATTCGGTCAGTGAGTCAGTCAGTGATTCGGTCAGTGAGTCAGTCAGTCAGCGAATTAGTGAGTCAGCGAGCCAGTCAGTCAATCGGTGAGTTAGTCAATCGGTGAATCAGTGAGTTAGTCAGCCAGTCAGTGAGTCAGTCAGTGAGCGAGTCAGTCAATCAGTGCGTCAGTGAGTGAGTCTGAGTGAGTGAGTCAACCAGTCAGTCAATCAGTGAGTTAGTCAACCAGTCAGTCAGTGAGTCAGCAAGTGAGTCAGTCAGCAAGTGAGTCAATCAGCGAGTCAGTCGGTCAGTGAGTCAGCGAGTCAGTCAGCAAGTGAGTCAATCAGCGAGTCAATCAGCGAGTCAATCGGCGAGTCGGTCGGCGAGGCAGCCAGTCGGCGAGGCAGCCAGTCAGCGAGTGACTCAGCTAGTCAGTCAGCGAATTAGTGAGTCAGTCAGTGAGTGAGCAAGCCAGCGAGTCAGTGAGGGAGTCAGCCAGTGAGTCAGCCAGTGAGTCAGTCAGCGAGTCAGTCAGTCACTCACTGACTCAGTCAGTCAGTCAGTCAGTCATTGACTGACTCGCTCACTATGAGTCAGCGAGTCAGTTAGCGAGGCTGTCTGGCTCACTCGCTTGCTGACTGGCTCACTTGCTCGCTGACTGACCGACTGGCTGCCTCGCTGACCGACTGGCTGCCTCGCTGACCGACTGGCTGCCTCGCTGACCGACTGGCTGACTCGCTGACCGACTGGCTGACTCGCTGACCGACTGGCTGACTCGCTGACCGACTGGCTGACTGACTCGCTGGCCGACTGGCTGACTCGCTGACCGACTCGCTGACCCGCTGACCGACTGGCCGACTCGCTGAACGACTCGCTGACCGACTGGCCGACTCGCTGACCGACTGGCCGACTCGCTGACCGACTGGCCGACTCGCTGACCGACTGGCCGACTCGCTGACCGACTGGCCGACTCGCTGACCGACTGGCCGACTCGCTGACCGACTGGCCGACTCGCTGACCGACTGGCCGACTCGCTGACCGACTCGCTGACCGACTCGTTGACCCGCTGACCGACTGGCCGACTCGCTGACCGACTGGCCGACTCGCTGACCGACTCGCTGACTCGGCTGGCTGGCTGACTGGCTGACTCGCTGACTGGCTGACTGACTCGCTGACTGACTGACTCGCTGACTGACTCGCTGACTGGCTGACTGACTGGCTGACTGACTGGCTGACTCGCTGACTGAATCGCTGACTCGCTGACTGAATCGCTGACTCGCTGACTGAATCGCTGACTCACTGACTGAATCGCTGACTCGCTGACTGAATCGCTGACTGAATCGCTGACTGAATCGCTGACTCGCTGACTGAATCGCTGACTCGCTGACTGACTCGCTGACTCGCTGACTGAATCGCTGACTCGCTGACTGACTCGCTGACTGAATCGCTGACTCGCTGACTGACTCGCTGACTGAATCGCTGACTCGCTGACTGAATCGCTGACTCGCTGACTGAATCGCTGACTCGCTGACTGAATCGCTGACTCGCTGACTGAATCGCTGACTCGCTGACTGAATCGCTGACTCGCTGACTGAATCGCTGACTCGCTGACTGAATCGCTGACTCGCTGACTGAATCGCTGACTGAATCGCTGACTCGCTGACTGACTCGCTGACTGAATCACTAACCGACTAGTCAGTCAGTCGGCGGGCGGGTCGGCCGGCCGGTCGGCGAGTCAGTCAGCGAGTGGGCCAGTCAGTCAGGCAACGAGTCAGCGAGTGAGTCGGGCAGTCAGCGGGCCGGCCGGCGGGTCGGCCGGCCGGCCGGCGGGTCGGTCGGCCGGCCGGCGAGTCAGTGAGTGCGTCAGGGAGTCTGTGAGTGAGTGCGTCAGGGAGTCTGTGAGTCAGCCAGTCGGGGAGTCAGCCAATCGGCGAGTGAGTGAGTCGGTCGGCGAGTGAGTCGGTCGGTCGGCGAGTGAGTCGGTCGGTCGGCGAGTGAGTCGGTCGGTCGGCGAGTGAGTCGGTCGGTCGGCGAGTGAGTCAGTCGGTCGGTCAGCGAGTGAGTCAGTCAGTCGGTCGGTGATTCGGTCAGCCGGTCAGTGATTCGGTCAGTCAATGAGTCGGTGAGTCAGCCAGTCAGTCAGTGAGTGAGTGAGTGAGTCAGCGAGTGAGCCAGTCAGTCAGGCAACGAGTCAGTGAGTGAGTCGGGCAGTCAGCGAGTCGGGCAGTCGGCCGGCCGGTCGGCGAGTCTGTGAGTGAGTGAGTCAGCCAGTCGGCGAGTGAGTCAGTCGGTCAGTCAGCGAGTCAGTCGGTCGGTGATTCGGTCAGTGATTCGGTCAGCCGGTCAGTGATCCAGTCAATCAATGAGTCGGTGAGTCAGTCAGCGAGTCAACCAATCAGTGAGTGAGTGAGCCAGTCAGGCAACGAGTCAGTGACTGAGTCAGTGAGTGAGCCAGTCAGTCAGTGAGCGAGTCGGGCAGTCAGCGGGTCGGCCGGCCGGCGAGTCAGTCAGTTGGTCGGTCGGCGAGTCAGTGAGTGCGTCAGGGAGTCTGTGAGTGAGTGAGTGAGTCAGCCAGTCGGTGAGTGAGTCAGTCGGTCAGTCAGTCAGCGAGTCAGTTAGCCGGTCGGTGATTCGGTCAGCCGGTCAGTGATTCGGTGAGTCGGTCAGTGATTCAGTCAATCAATGAGTCGGTGAGTCAGCCAGTCAGTCAGCGAGCGAGCGAGTGAGTCAGCGAGTCAGCCAGTCAGTGAGTTTGACTGACTGACTGTCTAACTGACTTACTTGCTGACTGACTCGCTGACTGACTGACTCACTGAATGGTTGACTGTCAGCGAGTCAGCCAGCCAGCCAGTCAGTCAGTCAGTGAGTCAGTCAATCGGTGAGTCAGTCAGTCAATGAGTCATCGAGTCAGTCAGTAAGGCAGCCAGTCAGTCAGCGAGTTAGCCAGTCAGTCAGTGTGTCAGTCAGCAAGTCAGTCAGCCACTCGGTGAGTCAGTGAGTCGGTCAGTCAGTGAATTAGTGAGCCAGTCAGTCAGCGAGTAGGTCAGCCAGTCAGTCAGCAAATCAGTGAGCCAGTCAGCGAGTCAGTCAGTCAGCGAGTCAGTCAGTCAGCGAGTCAGCGAGTTAGTCAACCAGTCAGTCAGCGAGTCAGTCAGTGAGTCAGCGAGTTAGCCAGTCAGTCAGTGAGTGAGTGAGTCAGCGAGTTAGCCAGTCAGTGAATTAGCTAGTCAGTGAGTCAGCCAGTCAATCGGTGAGTTAGTGAGTTAGTCAGCCAGTCAGTGAGTCAGCCAGTCAATCGGTGAGTTAGTGAGTCAGTCAGCCAGTCAGTGAGTCAGCCAGTCAATCGGTGAGTTAGTGAGTTAGTCAGCCAGTCAGTGAGTCAGTCAATCAGTGAGTCAGCCAGTCAGTGAGTCAGTCAATCAGTGAGTCAGTCAATCAGTGAGTCAGTCAGTCAGTGAGTGCGTCTGTGAGTGAGTCTGTGAGTGAGTCAGTCAATCAGTGAGTCAGTTAGTCAACCAGTCAGTTAGTCAACCAGTCAGTCAGCGAGTCAGTCAGTCAGCGAGTCAGCGAGTGAGTCAGCCAGCGAGTCAGTCGGTCGGTCAGCGAGTCAGTCAGTCGGTCGGTCAGCGAGTCAGTCAGTCGGTCGGTCAGCGAGTCAGTCAGTCGGTCGGTCAGCGAGTCAGTCAGTCGGTCGGTCAGCGAGTCAGTCAGTCGGTCGGTCAGCGAGTCAGTCAGTCGGTCGGTCAGCGAGTCAGTCAGTCGGTCGGTCAGCGAGTCAGTCAGTCGGTCGGTCAGCGAGTCAGTCAGTCGGTCGGTCAGCGAGTCAGTCAGTCGGTCGGTCAGCGAGTCAGTCAGTCGGTCGGTCGGTCAGCGAGTCAGTCAGTCGGTCGGTCGGTCAGCGAGTCAGTCAGTCGGTCGGTCAGCGAGTCTGTCGGTCGGTCAGCGAGTCTGTCGGTCGGTCAGCGAGTCTGTCGGTCGGTCAGCGAGTCGGTCAGTCAGCGAGTCAGTCGGTCGGTGATTCGGTCAGTGATTCGGTCAGCCGGTCAGTGATCCAGTCAATCAATGAGTCGGTGAGTCAGTCAGCGAGTCAACCAATCAGTGAGTGAGTGAGCCAGCCAGTCAGGCAACGAGTCAGTGAGCGAGTCGGGCAGTCAGCGGGTCGGGCAGTCAGCGGGTCGGCCGGCGGGTCGGTCGGCCGGCGAGTCAGTCAGTTGGTCGGTCGGCGAGTCAGTGAGTGCGTCAGGGAGTCGGCGAGTCAGTGAGTGCGTCAGGGAGTCAGCCAGTCGGTGAGTCAGCCAGTCGGTGAGTGAGTCAGTCGGTCAGTCAGTCAGCGAGTCAGTTAGCCGGTCGGTGATTCGGTCAGCCGGTCAGTGATTCGGTGAGTCGGTCAGTGATTCAGTCAATCAATGAGTCGGTGAGTCAGTCAGCCAGTCAGTCAGTCAGCGAGCGAGCGAGCGAGTCAGTCAGCGAGTCAGCCAGTCAGTGAGTTTGACTGACTGACTGTCTCACTGACTTACTTGCTGACTGACTCGCTGACTGACTGACTCACTGAATGGTTGACTGTCAGCGAGTCAGCCAGCCAGCCAGTCAGTCATTCAGTCAGTCAGTGAGTCAGTCAATCGGTGAGTCAGTCAGTCAATGAGTCATCGAGTCAGTCAGTGAGTCAGTCAGTAAGGCAGCCAGTCAGTCAGCGAGTTAGCCAGTCAGTCAGTGTGTCAGTCAGCGAGTCAGTCAGTCAGTGGGTCAGCCACTCGGTGAGTCAGCCACTCAGTGAGTCGGTCAGTCAGTGAATTAGTGAGCCAGTCAGCCAGTCAGTCAGCAAATCAGTGAGTCAGTCGGCGAGTCAGTCAGGTAGTCGGTGAGTCAGCCAGTCGGTGAGTCAGCCAGTCGGTGAGTCAGCCAGTCGGTGAGTCAGCCAGTCGGCGAGTCAGCCAGTCGGCGAGTCAGCCAGTCGGCGAGTCAGTCAGTCAGCGAGTCAGTCAGTCAGCGAGTCAGTCAGTCAGCGAGTCAGTCAGTCAGCGAGTCAGTGAGTCAGTGAGTCAGCGAGTTAGCCAGTCAGTCAGTGAGTGAGTGAGTCAGCGAGTTAGCCAGTCAGTGAATTAGCTAGTCAGTGAGTCAGCCAGTCAATCGGTGAGTTAGTGAGTCAGTCAGCCAGTCAGTGAGTCAGCCAGTCAATCGGTGAGTTAGTGAGTTAGTCAGCCAGTCAGTGAGTCAGTCAATCAGTGAGTCAGCCAGTCAGTGAGTCAGTCAATCAGTGAGTCAGTCAATCAGTGAGTCAGTCAGTCAGTGAGTGCGTCTGTGAGTGAGTCTGTGAGTGTCAGTCAATCAGTGAGTCAGTTAGTCAACCAGTCAGTTAGTCAACCAGTCAGTCAGCAAGTCAGTCAGTCAGCGAGTGAGTCAGCCAGCGAGTCAGTCGGTCGGTCAGCGAGTCAGTCAGTCGGTCGGTCAGCGAGTCAGTCAGTCGGTCGGTCAGCGAGTCAGTCAGTCGGTCGGTCAGCGAGTCAGTCAGTCGGTCGGTCAGCGAGTCAGTCAGTCGGTCGGTCAGCGAGTCAGTCAGTCGGTCGGTCAGCGAGTCAGTCAGTCGGTCGGTCAGCGAGTCAGTCAGTCGGTCGGTCAGCGAGTCAGTCAGTCGGTCGGTCAGCGAGTCAGTCAGTCGGTCGGTCAGCGAGTCGGTCGGTCGGTCAGCGAGTCGGTCGGTCGGTCAGCGAGTCGGTCGGTCGGTCAGCGAGTCGGTCGGTCGGTCAGCGAGTCGGTCGGTCAGCGAGTCGGTCGGTCAGCGAGTCAGTCGGTCGGTCAGCGAGTCAGTCGGTCGGTCAGCGGGTCAGTCGGTCGGTCAGCGAGTCAGTCGGTCGGTCAGCGAGTCGGTCGGTCGGTCAGCGAGTCAGTCAGCGAGTCAGTCAGTCGGTCAGCGAGTCAGTCAGCGAGTCAGTCGGTCGGTCAGCGAGTCAGTCGGTCGGTCAGCGAGTCGGTCAGCGAGTCAGTCGGTCGGTCAGCGAGTCAGTCAGCGAGTTAGTCAGTCAGTCGGTCGGTCGGTCAGCGAGTCAGTCGGTCGGTCAGCGATTCAGTCAGTCAGCGAGTCAGGTAGTCAGTGAGTCAGCCAGTCAGTCAGTCAGCGAGTCAGCCAGCCAGTCAGTCAGTGAGTCAGTCAGCCAGCGAGTCAGTCAGTCAGTGAGGCAGCGAGTCAACCAGCCAGTGAGTCAGCCATCCAGCCAGCGAGGCAGTGAGTGAGTCAGTGAGGCAGTCAGTACATTAGTGAGTCAGCCAGTCAGTGAGTCAGTCAGTCAGCGAGTCAGCCAGTACATTAGTGAGTCAGCCAGTCAGTGAGTCAGTGAGTTTGACTGACTGACTGACTGTCTCGCTGACTTACTTGCTGACTGACTCGCTGACTGACTGACTCACTGAATGGTTGACTGTCAGTGAGTCAGTCAGCCAGCGAGTCAGCCAATCAATGAGTCAGTCAGTTAGTCAGCGAGCCAATCAGCGAATCAGTGAGTCAGTCAGCGAGTCAGTCAGGTAGTCAGTGAGTCAGCCCGTCAGTCAGCGAGTCAGTCAGTCAGCGAGTCAGTCAGTCAGCCAGCGAGTCAGTCAGCCAGCGAGTCAGCCAGCCAGTGAGCCAGCCAGCCAGTGAGTCAGCCAGTCAGTGAATGAGTCAGTGAGTGAGTCAGGCAGTCAGTCAGCGAGTCAGTCAGTACATTAGTGAGTCAGTCAGTCAGCCAGCCAGTCAGTGAGTCAGCCAGCCAGTCAGTGAGTCAGTTAGCCAGTCAGTGAGTCAGCCAGCCAGTCAGTGAGTCAGTTAGTCAGTGAGTCAGTCAGCCAGCCAGTCAGTGAGTCAGTTAGCCAGTCAGTGAGTCAGTCAGCCAGCCAGTCAGTGAGTCAGCCAGTCAGTGAGTCAGCCAGTCAGTGAGTCAGCCAGTCAGCGAGTTTGACTGACTGACTGTCTCACTGACTTACTTGCTGACTGACTCGCTGACTGACTGACTCACTGAATGGTTGACTGTCAGCGAGTCAGTCAGCCAGCGAGTCAGTCAGCCAGCGAGTCAGTCAGCCAGCGAGTCAGGCAGTCAGCGAGTCAGCCAATCAGCGAGTCAGCCAATCAGCGAGTCAGCCAATCAATGAGTCAGTCAGTAAGTCAGTCAGTGAGTCAGCGAGCCAATCAGCGAATCAGTGTGTCAGTCAGCGAGTCAGTAAGGTAGTCAGTGAGTCAGTCAGTCAGCCAGTCGGCGATTCAGCCAGTCGGCGATTCAGCCAGTCGGCGAGTCAGCCAGTCGGCGAGTCAGCCAGTCGGCGAGTCAGCCAGTCGGCGATTCAGCCAGTCAGTCGGCGAGGCAGTCGGTCGGCGAGTCAGTCGGTCAGCCAGTCAGTCAGTCGGTCAGCGAGTCAGTCAGTCAGTGAATCAGCGAGTCAGTCAGTCAGTGAATCAGCGAGTCAGTCAGTGAATCAGCGAGTCAGTCAGCGAGGCAGTCAATCAGCGAGTCAGTCAGCGAGGCAGTCAATCAGCGAGTCGGTCAGCGAGGCAGTCAATCAGCGAGTCGGTCAGCGAGGCATTCAATCAGCGAGTCGGTCAGCGAGTCAGTCAATCAGCGAGTCGGTCAGCGAGTCGGTCAGCGCGTCAGTCAGTCGGTCAGCGAGTCAGTAAGTCAATGAGTCAGCGAGTCAGTCAGTCAATGAGTCAGCGAGTCAGTCAGTCAATGAGTCAGCGAGTGAGTCAGCCAGTCAGTGAGTCAGTCAGTGATTCAGTCAGTCGGTCAACGAATCAGTGACTCAGTCATTCAGTGAGTGAGTCAGTGAGTGAATCAGCTAGTCAGTGAGTCAGTGAGCCACCCAGTCAGTGAGTCAGCCAGTCAATCGGTGAGTTAGTCAATCGGTGAGTCAGTGAGTTAGTCAGTCAGTGAGTTAGTCAGCCAGTCAGTGAGTGCGTCAGTGAGTCTGTGAGTGAGTGTCAGTCAATCAGAGAGTCAGTCAATCAGAGTGTCAGTCAATCAGAGAGTCAGTCAATCAGAGAGTCAGTCAATCAGTGAGTCAGTCAATCAGTGAGTCAGCGAGTCAGTCAGTCAGCGAGTCAGTCAATCAGTGCGTCAGTGAGTGCGTCAGTGAGTCAGTCAATCAGTGAGTCAGCGAGTTAGTCAACCAGTCAGTCAGCCAGTCAGCGAGTCAGTCAGTCAGTGAGTCAGTCAATCAATCAGTGAGCCAGTCAGCGAGTCAGTGAGTCAGTCAATCGGTGAGTCAGTCAATGAGTCAGCGAGTGAGTCAGCCAGTCAGTGAGTCAGTCAGTGAGTCAGTCAGTCGGTCAGCGAGTCAGTGACTCAGTCATTCAGTGAGTGAGTCAGTGAGTCAGCCAGCCAATCGGTGAGTTAGTCAATCGGTGAGTCAGTCAGCCAGTCAGTGAGTGCGTCAGTGAGTCTGTGAGTGAGTGTCAGTCAGTCAGAGAGTCAGTCAATCAGAGAGTCAGTCAATCAGAGAGTCAGTCAATCAGTGACTCAGTCATTCAGTGAGTGAGTCAGTGAGTGAGCCAGCCAGTCAGTGAGTCAGCCAGTCAATCGGTGAGTTAGTCAATCGGTGAGTCAGTCAGCCAGTCAGTGAGTGCGTCAGTGAGTCTGTGAGTGAGTGTCAGCCAGTCAGAGAGTCAGTCAATCAGTGAGTCAGTCAATCAGAGAGTCAGTCAATCAGAGAGTCAGTCAATCAGTGAGTCAGCGAGTCAGTCGGTCAGCGAGTCAGTCAATCAGTGCGTCAGTGAGTGAGTGAGTCAGTCAATCAGTGAGTCAGTGAGTCAGTCAGCGAGTCAGTCAGTGAGTCAGCCAGTCAGTCAGTGAGTCAGTGAGTGAGTCAGTCAGTGAGTGCGCCAGTGAGTCTGTGAGTGAGTGTCAGCCAGTCAGTGAGTCGGAGAGTCAGTCAATCGGAGAGTCAGTCAATCGGTGAGTCAGTCAATGAGTCAGCGAGTGAGTCAGTCAATCAGTGAGTCAGTCAATCGGTGAGTCAGTCAATGAGTCAGCGAGTGAGTCAGCCAGTCAGTGAGTCAGTCAGTGATTCAGTCAGTCGGTCAGCGAGTCAGTGACTCAGTCATTCAGTGAGTGAGTCAGTGAGTGAGTCAGCTAGTCAGTGAGCCAGCCAGTCAGTGAGTCAGCCAGTCAATCGGTGAGTTAGTCAATCGGTGAGTTAGTCAATCGGTGAGTTAGTGAGTTAGTCAGCCAGTCAGTGAGTGCGTCAGTGAGTCTGTGAGTGAGTGTCAGTCAGTCAGAGAGTCAGTCAATCAGAGAGTCAGTCAATCAGAGAGTCAGTCAATCAGTGACTCAGTCATTCAGTGAGTGAGTCAGTGAGTGAGCCAGCCAGTCAGTGAGTCAGCCAGTCAATCGGTGAGTCAGTCAGCCAGTCAGTGAGTGCGTCAGTGAGTCTGTGAGTGAGTGTCAGCCAGTCAGAGAGTCAGTCAATCAGAGAGTCAGTCAATCAGAGAGTCAGTCAATCAGTGAGTCAGCGAGTCAGTCGGTCAGCGAGTCAGTCAATCAGTGCGTCAGTGAGTGAGTCAGTCAATCAGTGAGTCAGTGAGTCAGTGAGTCAGTCAGCGAGTCAGTCAGTGAGTCAGCCAGTCAGTCAGTGAGTCAGTGAGTGAGTGAGTCAGTCAGTGAGTGCGCCAGTGAGTCTGTGAGTGAGTGTCAGCCAGTCAGTGAGTCGGAGAGTCAGTCAATCGGAGAGTCAGTCAATCGGTGAGTCAGTCAATGAGTCAGCGAGTGAGTCAGTCAATCAGTGAGTCAGTCAATCGGTGAGTCAGTCAATGAGTCAGTCAGTCGGTCAGCGAGTCAGTGACTCAGTCATTCAGTGAGTGAGTCAGTGAGTGAGTCAGCTAGTCAGTGAGCCAGCCAGTCAGTGAGTCAGCCAGTCAATCGGTGAGTTAGTGAGTTAGTCAGCCAGTCAGTGAGTGCGTCAGTGAGTCTGTGAGTCTGTGAGTGTGTCAGTGAGTCAGTCAATCAGCGAGTCAGTCAATCAGCGAGTCAGTCAATCAGCGAGTCAGTCAATCAGCGAGTCAGTCAATCAGCGAGTCAGTCGGTCAGCGAGTCAGTCGGTCAGCGAGTCAGTCAATCAGTGCGTCAGTGAGTGAGTCAGTGAGTTAGTCAACAAGTCAGTCAGTGAGTCAGCCAGTCAGTGAGTGAGTCAGTTAGTCAGTGAGCCAGCCAGTCAGTGAGCCAGCCAGTCAATCGGTGAGTTAGTCAATCGGTGAGTCAGTGAGTTAGTCAGCCAGTCAGTGAGTGCGCCAGTGAGTCTGTGAGTGAGTGTCAGCCAGTCAGAGAGTCAGTCAATCGGAGAGTGTCAATCGGAGAGTCAGTCAGCCAGTCAGTGAGTCAGTCAATCAGAGAGTCAGTCAGCGAGTCAGTCAATCAGCGAGTCAGTCGGTCAGCGAGTCAGCAAGTGAGTCGGTCAGCGAGTCAGTCAGTCGGTCAGCGAGTCAGTCAGTACCTTAGTAAGTCAGCCAGTCAGTGAGTCAGTCAGCCAGTCAGTGAGTCAGTGAGTTTGACTGACTGACTGTCTCGCTGACTTACTTGCTGACTGATTCGCTGACTGACTGACTCACTGAATGGTTGACTGTCAGCGAGTCAGTCAGTCAGCCAGCGAGTCAGTCAGTCAGCGAGTCAGCCAATCAATGAGTCAGTCAGTCAGTCAGTGAGTCAGCGAGCCAATCAGCGAATCAGTGAGTCAGTCAGCCAGCCAGCGAGTCAGTCAGCCAGCGAGTCAGTCAGCCAGCCAGTGAGTCAGCCAGCCAGTGAGTCAGCCAGCCAGTGAGTCAGCCAGCCAGTGAGCGAGTCAGTGAGTTAGACTGACTGACTGTCTCACTGACTTACTTGCTGACTGACTCGCTGACTGACTGACTCACTGAATGGTTGACTGTCAGCGAGTCACTCAGCAAATCAGTCAGTGAGTCAGTCAGTCAGTGAGTCAGTCAGTCGGTGAGTCAGTCAGTCGGTGAGTCATCGAGTCAGTCAGCCAGCCAGCGAGTCAGTGAGTCAGTCAGTCAGTGAGTGAGTCTGTGAGTGAGTCAGTAAGGCAGCCAGTCAGTCAGCGAGTTAGTCAGTCAGTGAATTAGTGAGTCAGTGAGTGAGTCAGTCAGCTAGTCAGTGAGTCAGCCAGTCGGTGAGTCAGCCAGTCGGTGAGTCAGCCAGTCGGTGAGTCAGCCAGTCGGCGAGTGAATTAGTGAGCCAGTCAGTCAGCGAGTCGGTCAGCCAGCCAGTCAGTCAGTGAGTCAGTGAGCCAGTCAGCCAGTCGGCGAGTCAGCCAGTCGGCGAGTCAGCCAGTCGGCGAGGCAGCCAGTCGGCGAGGCAGCCAGTCGGCGAGGCAGCCAGTCGGCGAGGCAGCCAGTCGGCGAGGCAGTCAGTCGGCGAGGCAGTCAGTCGGCGAGGCAGTCAGTCAGTGAATCAGCGAGTCAGTAAGTCAATGAGTCAGCGAGTCAGTCAGTGAATCAGCGAGTCGGTCAGCGAGGCAGTCAATCAGCGAGTCGGTCAGCGAGTCAGTCAGCGAGGCAGTCAATCAGCGAGTCGGTCAGTGAGGCAGTCAATCAGCGAGTCGGTCAGCGAGGCAGTCAATCAGCGAGTCGGTCAGCGAGGCAGTCAATCAGCGAGTCGGTCAGCGAGGCAGTCAATCAGCGAGTCGGTCAGCGAGTCAGTCAATCAGCGAGTCGGTCAGCGCGTCAGTCAGTCGGTCAGCGAGTCAGTCAGTGAATCAGCGAGTCAGTAAGTCAATGAGTCAGCGAGTCAGTCAGTCAATGAGTCAGTCAATCGGTGAGTCAGTCAATGAGTCAGCGAGTCAGTCAGTGAGTGAGTCAGCCAGTCAGTGAGTCAGTCAGTGATTCAGTCAGTCGGTCAGCGAGTCAGTGACTCAGTCATTCAGTGAGTGAGTCAGTGAGTGAATCAGCTAGTCAGTGAGTCAGCCAGTCAATCGGTGAGTTAGTCAATCGGTGAGTCAGTGAGTTAGTCAGCCAGTCAGTGAGTGCGTCAGTGAGTCTGTGAGTGAGTGTCAGTCAATCAGAGAGTCAGTCAATCAGAGAGTCAGTCAATCAGTGAGTCAGCGAGTCAGTCAGTCAGCGAGTGCGTCAGTGAGTCAGTCAATCAGTGAGTCAGCGAGTTAGTCAACCAGTCAGTCAGCCAGTCAGCGAGTCAGTCAATCAATCAGTGAGTCAGTCAGTCAGCCAGTCAGTGAGTCAGTCAATCAGTGAGTCAGTCAATCGGTGAGTCAGTCAATGAGTCAGCGAGTGAGTCAGCCAGTCAGTGAGTCAGTCAGTGATTCAGTCAGTCGGTCAGCGAGTCAGTGACTCAGTCATTCAGTGAGTGAGTCAGTGAGTGAGCCAGCCAGTCAGTGAGTCAGCCAGTCAATCAGTGAGTTAGTCAATCGGTGAGTCAGTCAGCCAGTCAGTGAGTGCGTCAGTGAGTCTGTGAGTGAGTGTCAGTCAGTCAGAGAGTCAGTCAATCAGAGAGTCAGTCAATCAGAGAGTCAGTCAATCAGAGAGTCAGTCAATCAGAGAGTCAGTGAGTCAGTCGGTCAGCGAGTCAGTCAATCAGTGCGTCAGTGAGTGAGTGAGTCAGTCAATCAGTGAGTCAGCGAGTCAGTGAGTTAGTCAGCGAGTCAGTCAGTGAGTCAGCCAGTCAGTGAGTGAGTCAGTGAGTGAGCGAGTCAGTCAGTGAGTGCGCCAGTGAGTCTGTGAGTGAGTGTCAGCCAGTCAGTCAATCGGAGAGTCAGTCAATCGGAGAGTCAGTCAATCGGAGAGTCAGTCAGCGAGTGCGCCAGTGAGTCAGTGAGTGAGTGTCAGCCAGTCAGTGAGTGAGTCAGTCAATCAGAGAGTCAGTCAATCAGAGAGTCAGTCAATCAGAGAGTCAATCAGCGAGTCAGTCGGTCAGCGAGTCAGTCAGTCGGTCAGCGAGTCAGTCAGTGATTCGGTCAGTGAGTCAGCAAGTGAGTCAATCAGCGAGTCAGTCGGTCAGCGAGTCAGTCAGTCGGTCAGCGAGTCAGTCAGTACATTAGTGAGTCAGCCAGTCAGTGAGTCAGTCAGCCAGTCAGTGAGACTGACTGACTGACTGTCTCGCTGACTGACTCGCTGACTGACTGACTCACTGAATGGTTGACTGTCAGCGAGTCAGTCAGCCAGCGAGTCAGTCAGTCAGGCAGTCAGCGAGTCAGCCAATCAATGAGTCAGTCAGTCATTCATTCAGTGAGTCAGCGAGCCAATCAGCGAATCAGTGAGTCAGTCAGGTAGTCAGTGAGTCAGTCAGCCAGCCAGTGAGTCAGTCAGCCAGCCAGTGAGTCAGCCAGCCAGTGAGTCAGCCAGCCAGTGAGTCAGTCAGTACATTAGTGAGTCAGCCAGTCAGTGAGTCAGTCAGTGAGTTAGACTGACTGACTGTCTCACTGACTTACTTGCTGACTGACTCGCTGACTGACTGACTCACTGAATGGTTGACTGTCAGCGAGTCACTCAGCAAATCAGTCAGTGAGTCAGTCAGCCAGCGAGTCAGTCAGTCATTCAGTCAGTGAGTCAGACAATCAATGAGTCAGACAATCAATGAGTCATCGAGTCAGTCAGCGAGTCAGCCAGTCAGTCAATGAGTCAGTGAGTCAGTCAATCAGTGAGTCAGTCAATCAATCGGTGAGTCAGTCAATCGGTGAGTCAGTCAGTCAATGAGTCATTGAGTCAGTCAGCCAGCGAGTCAGTCAGTCAGTCAGTGAGTGAGTCTGTGAGTGAGTCAGTAAGGCAGCCAGTCAGTCAGCGAGTTAGTCAGTCAGTGAATTAGTGAGTCAGTGAGTGAGTCAGTCAGCTAGTCAGTGAGTCAGCCAGTCGGTGAGTCAGCCAGTCGGTGAGTCAGCCAGTCGGTGAGTCAGCCAGTCGGTAAGTCAGCCAGTCGGTGAGTCAGCCAGTCGGCCAGTGAATTAGTGAGCCAGTCAGCGAGTCGGTCAGCCAGTCAGCGAGTCAGCCAGCCAGCCAGTCAGTCAGTGAGCCAGTCGGCGAGTCAGCCAGTCAGCGAGTCAGCCAGTCGGCGATTCAGCCAGTCGGCGATTCAGCCAGTCGGCGATTCGGCCAGTCGGCGATTCGGCCAGTCGGCGATTCGGCCAGTCGGCGATTCGGCCAGTCGGCGAGGCAGCCAGTCGGCGAGGCAGTCAATCAGCGAGGCAGTCAGTCAGCGAGTCGGTCAGCGAGGCAGTCAATCAGCGAGTCAGTCAGTCAGTGAATCAGCGAGTCAGTAAGTCAATGAGTCAGCGAGTCAGTCAGTGAATCAGCAAGTCAGTCAGTGAGCCAGTCAATCAGCGAGTCGGTCAGCGAGTCAGTCAGTCGGTCAGCGAGTCAGTCAGTCGGTCAGCGAGTCAGTCAGTCGGTCAGCGAGTCAGTCAGTCGGTCAGCGAGTCAGTCAGTCGGTCAGCGAGTCAGTCAGTCGGTCAGCGAGTCAGTCAGTCGGTCAGCGAGTCAGTCAGTCGGTCAGCGAGTCAGTCAGTCAGTGAATCAGCGAGTCAGTCAGTCAGTGAGTCAGCGAGTCAGTCAGTGAATCAGCGAGTCAGTCAGTCAATGAGTCAGCGAGTCAGTCAATCAGTGAGTCAGTCAATCGGTGAGTCAGTCAATGAGTCAGCGAGTGAGTCAGCGAGTCAGTGAGTCAGTCAGTGATTCAGTCAGTCGGTCAGCGAGTCAGTGACTCAGTCATTCAGTGAGTGAGTCAGTGAGTGAGTCAGCTAGTCAGTGAGCCAGCCAGTCAGTGAGTCAGCCAGTCAATCGGTGAGTTAGTCAATCGGTGAGTTAGTCAGCCAGTCAGTGAGTGCGTCAGTGAGTCTGTGAGTGAGTGTCAGCCAGTCAGTGAGTCAGTCAATCAGTGAGTCAGTCAATCAGTGAGTCAGCGAGTCAGTCGGTCAGCGAGTCAGTCGGTCAGCGAGTCAGTCAATCAGTGCGTCAGTGAGTGCGTCAGTGAGTGAGTGAGTCAGCGAGTCAGTCAGTGAGTCAGTCAGTCAGTCAGTCAGTCAGCCAGTCAGTCAATCAGTGAGTCAGCGAGTCAGTCAGTGAGTGCGCCAGTGAGTCTGTGAGTGAGTGTCAGTCAATCAGAGAGTCAGTCAATCAGAGAGTCAGTCAGCAAGTGAGTCAGTCAGCAAGTGAGTCAATCAGCGAGTGAGTCGGTCAGTGAGTCAGTCAGTCGGTCAGTGAGTCAGTCAGTCAGCCAGTCAATCAGTGAGTTAGTCAATCGGTGAGTCAGTCAGTCAGTCAGTGAGTCAGCCAGTGAGTGCGTCAGTGAGTGAGTGAGTCAGCCAGTGAGTGAGTCAGTGAGTGAGTCTGTGAGTGAGTGAGTGAGTCAGCCAATCAGTGAGTTAGTGAGTTAGTCAGCGAGTCAGTCATTCGGTCAGCGAGTCAGTCATTCGGACAGCGAGTCAGTGATTCGGTCAGCGAGTCAGTGATTCGGTCAGCGAGTCAGTCATTCGGACAGCGAGTCAGTGATTCGGTCAGCGAGTCAGTCAGTCGGTCAGCGAGTCAGCCCAGTCGGTGAGTCAGTCAATCGGTGAGTCAGTGAGTTAGTCAGCCAGTCAGTGAGTCAGTCAATCAGTGAGTCATGAGTCAGTCAGTGAGTGCGTCAGTGAGTCTGTGAGTGTCAGCCAGTCAGTGTGTCAGTCAACCAGAGAGTCAGTCAACCAGAGAGTCAGTCAACCAGAGTCAGTCAATCAGTGAGTCAGTCAGTCGGTCAGTGATTCAGTCAGTCGGTCAGTGAGTCAGTCAGTCGGTCAGTGAGTCAGTCAGTCGGTCAGTGAGTCAGTCAGTCGGTCAGTGAGTCAGTCAGTCGGTCAGTGAGTCAGTCAGTCGGTCAGTGAGTCAGTCAGTCGGTCAGTGAGTCAGTCAGTCGGTCAGCGAGTGGGTCGGTCAGCGAGTGGGTCGGTCAGCGAGTGGGTCGGTCAGCGAGTGGGTCGGTCAGCGAGTGGGTCGGTCAGCGAGTGGGTCGGTCAGCGAGTGGGTCGGTCAGCGAGTGGGTCGGTCAGCGAGTGGGTCGGTCAATCAGCGAGTCGGTCGGTCAATCAGCGAGTCGGTCGGCGAGTCAGCCAGCCGGTCGACGAGTCAGCCAGCCGGTCGGCGAGTTAGTCAATCGGTGAATCGGTGAGTCAGTGAGTTAGTCAGTCAATCAGCGAGTCAGTCAGTCAGCGAGTCAGTCAGCCAGCGAGTCAGTCAGCCAGCGAGTCAGTCAGCCAGCGAGTCAGGCAGTCACGAGTCAGTGAGTGAGTCAGTGAGGCAGCCAGTCAGTCAGCGAGTTAGCCAGTCAGTCAGTGAATTAGTGAGTGAGTCAGCTAGTCAGCGAGGCAGCTAGTCAGTGAGGCAGCGAGTCAGCCAGCGAGTGAGTCAGCCAGTCAGTGAGTCAGCCAGTCAGTGAGTCAGCCAGTCAATCGGTAGGTTAGTCAATCAGTGAGTCAGTCAGTCAGCGAGTCAGTGAGTCAGTCAGTCGGTCAGTGAGTCAGGCAGTCGGTCAGTGAGTCAGGCAGTCGGTCAGTGAGTCAGGCAGTCGGTCAGTGAGTCAGGCAGTCGGTCAGTGAGTCAGGCAGTCGGTCAGTGAGTCGGTCAGTGAGTCAGGCAGTCGGTCAGTGAGTCAGTCAGTGAGTCAGGCAGTCACGAGTCAGTGAGTGAGTCAGTGAGGCAGCCAGTCAGTCAGCGAGTTAGCCAGTCAGTCAGTGAATTAGTGAGTCAGTCAGCGAGTCAGCTAGTCAGTGAGGCAGCGAGTCAGCCAGCGAGTCAGTCAGCCAGTCAGTGAGTCAGCCAGTCAGTGAGTCAGCCAGTCAATCGGTGAGTTAGTCAATCGGTGAGTCAGTCAGTCAGCGAGTCAGTCAATCAGTGAGTCAGTGAGTGCGTCAGTGAGTGAGTCTGTGAGTGAGTCAGTGAGTTAGTCAACCAGTCAGTCAGCGAGTGAGTTAGTCAACCTGTCAGTCAGCGAGTGAGTTAGTCAACCAGTCAGTCAGCGAGTGAGTCAGTCAGCGAGTGAGTCAGTCAGCGAGTGAGTCAGTCAGTCGGTCAGTCGGTCAGTGAGTCAGTGAGTCGGTCAGTGAGTCAGTCAGTCGGTCAGTGAGTCAGGAAGTCAGGGAGTCGGTCAGTCAGTCGGTCAGGGAGTCGGTCAGTCAGTGATTCAGTCAGTCGGTCAGCGAGTCGGTCAGTCAGCGAGTCAGTGAGTTAGTCAACCAGTCAGTCAGTCAGCGAGTTAGCCAGTCAGTCAGTGAATTAGTGATTCAGTGAGTGAGTCAGCTAGTCAGTGAGTCAGCGAATTAGTGAGCCAGTCAGTCACTGAGTCAGCCAGTGAGTGAGTCAGTCAATGAGTCAGTGAGTCAGTCAATCGGTGAGTCAGTCAGTCAGCGAGTCAGTCAGTCAGTCAGTCAGCGAGTCGGTCGGTCGGCCGGCGAGTCGGTCGGTCGGCCGGCGAGTCGGTCGGTCGGCCGGCGAGTCGGTCGGTCGGCCGGCGAGTCGGTCGGTCGGTCGGCGAGTCGGTCGGTCGGTCGGCGAGTCGGTCGGTCGGTCGGTCAGCGAGTCAGCCAGCATGTCAGCGAGTCAGCCAGCGAGTTAGGCAGTCAGTCAGCCAGTCAGTGAGTCAGCCAGTCAATCGGTGAGTTAGTCAATCGGTGAGTCAGTCAGTCAGCGAGTCAGTCAATCGGTGAGTCAGTGAGTGCGTCAGTGAGTGCGTCTGTGAGTGAGTGAGTCAGCGAGTCAGCGAGTTAGTCAACCAGTCAGTCAGCGAGTCAGTCGGTCAGCGAGTCAGTCGGTCAGCGAGTCAGTCGGTCAGCGAGTCAGTGGGTCAGCGAGTCAGTGGGTCAGCGGGTCAGTCGGTCAGCGGGTCAGTCGGTCAGCGAGTCAGTCAGTCAGCCGGTCAGTCAGTCAGCCGGTCAGTCAGTCAGCCGGTCAGTCAGTCAGCCGGTCAGTCAGTCAGCCGGTCAGTCAGTCAGCCGGTCAGTCAGTCAGCCGGTCAGTCAGTCAGTCAGTGAGTCAGCGAGTCGGTCAGTGAGTCAGCGAGTCGGTCAGTGAGTCAGTCAGTCGGTCAGCGAGTCAGTCAGTCAGTGAATCAGCGAGTCAGTCAGTGAATCAGCGAGTCAGTCAGTCAGTGAATCAGCGAGTCAGTCAGTCAGTGAATCAGCGAGTCAGTCAGTCAGTGAATCAGCGAGTCAGTCAGTCAATGAGTCAGCGAGTCAGTCAATCAGTGAGTCACGTCAATCGGTGAGTCAGTCAATGAGTCAGCGAGTGAGTCAGCCAGTCAGTGAGTCGGTCAGTGAGTCAGTGAGTCAGTCATTCAGTGAGTGAGTCAGCTAGTCAGTGAGCCAGTGAGTCAGTGAGCCAGCCAGTCAGTGTCAGCCAGTCAATCGGTGAGTTAGTCAATCGGTGAGTCAGTGAGTTAGTCAGTCAGTCAGTGAGTGCGTCAGTGAGTCTGTCAGAGAGTCAGTCAATCAGAGAGTCAGTCAATCAGTGAGTCAGTCAATCAGTCAGTCAGCGAGTCAGTCAATCAGTGCGTCAGTGAGTCAGTCAATCAGTGAGTGCGTCAGTGAGTCAGTCAATCAGTGAGTCAGTGAGTTAGTCAACCAGTCAGTCAGCCAGTCAGCGAGTCAGTCAATCAGTGAGTCAGTCAGTCAGCGAGTCAGTCAATCAGTGAGTCAGCGAGTCAGTCAGTGAGTGCGCCAGTGAGTCTGTGAGTGTCAGCCAGTCAGTGAGTCAGCCAGTCAGAGAGTCAGCCAGTCAGAGAGTCAGCCAGTCAGAGAGTCAGCCAGTCAGAGAGTCAGCCAGTCAGAGAGTCAGCCAATCAGAGAGTCAGCCAGTCAGTGAGTCGGTCAGTGAGTCAGTGAGTCAGTCATTCAGTGAGTGAGTCAGTGAGTGAGTCAGCTAGTCAGTGAGCCAGTGAGCCAGCCAGTCAGTGTCAGCCAGTCAATCGGTGAGTTAGTCAATCGGTGAGTCAGTGAGTTAGTCAGTCAGTCAGTGAGTGCGTCAGTGAGTCTGTCAGAGAGTCAGTCAATCAGAGAGTCAGTCAATCAGTGAGTCAGTCAATCAGTCAGTCAGCGAGTCAGTCAATCAGTGCGTCAGTGAGTCAGTCAATCAGTGAGTGCGTCAGTGAGTCAGTCAATCAGTGAGTCAGTGAGTTAGTCAACCAGTCAGTCAGCCAGTCAACCAGTCAGTCAGCCAGTCAGCGAGTCAGTCAATCAGTGAGTCAGTCAGTCAGCGAGTCAGTCAATCAGTGAGTCAGCGAGTCAGTCAGTGAGTGCGCCAGTGAGTCTGTGAGTGTCAGCCAGTCAGTGAGTCAGCCAGTCAGAGAGTCAGCCAGTCAGAGAGTCAGCCAATCAGAGAGTCAGCCAATCAGAGAGTCAGCCAATCAGAGAGTCAGTCAATCAGAGAGTCAGTCAATCAGCGAGTCAGTCAGCGAGTCAGCCAGCCGGTCAGCGAGTCAGCCAGTCGGTCAGCGAGTCAGTCAGCCGGTCAGCGATTCAGTCAGCCGGTCAGCGATTCAGTCAGCCAGTCAGCGATTCAGTCAGCCGGTCAGCGAGTCAGTCAGTGATTCGGTCAGCGAGTCAGTCAGTGATTCGGTCAGCGAGTCAGTCAGTGATTCGGTCAGCGAGTCAGTCAGTGATTCGGTCAGCGAGTCAGTCAGTGATTCGGTCAGCGAGTCAGTCAGTGATTCGGTCAGCGAGTCAGTCAGTGATTCGGTCAGCGAGTCAGTCAGTCGGTCAGTGAGTCAGTCAGCCAGTCAGTGAGTCAGCCAGTCAATCAGTGAGTTAGTCAATCGGTGAGTCAGTCAGTGAGTCAGTCAATCAGTGAGTCAGCCAGTGAGTGCGTCAGTGAGTGAGTCTGTGAGTGAATGAGTCAGTCAATCAGTGAGTCAGCGAGTCAGTCATTCGGTCAGCGAGTCAGTCATTCGGTCAGCGAGTCAGTCATTCGGTCAGCGAGTCAGTCATTCGGTCAGCGAGTCAGTCATTCGGTCAGCGAGTCAGTGATTCGGTCAGCGAGTCAGTGATTCGGTCAGCGAGTCGGTCAGGGATTCGGTCAGCGAGTCGGTCAGTGATTCGGTCAGCGAGTCGGTCAGTGATTCGGTCAGCGAGTCGGTCAGTGATTCGGTCAGCGAGTCGGTCAGTGATTCGGTCAGCGAGTCGGTCAGTGAGTCAGTCAGTCGGTCAGTGAGTCAGTCAGCGAGTCAGCCAGTCAGTGAGTCAGCCAGTCAATCAGTGAGTTAGTCAATCGGTGAGTCAGTCAGTGAGTCAGTCAATCAGTGAGTCAGCCAGTGAGTGCGTCAGTGAGTGAGTCTGTGAGTGAGTGAGTCAGTCAATCAGTGAGTCAGCGAGTCAGTGAGTTAGTCAGCGAGTCAGTCATTCGGTCAGCGAGTCAGTCATTCGGTCAGCGAGTCAGTCATTCGGTCAGCGAGTCAGTCATTCGGTCAGCGAGTCAGTCATTCGGTCAGCGAGTCAGTCATTCGGTCAGCGAGTCAGTCATTCGGTCAGCGAGTCAGTCATTCGGTCAGCGAGTCAGTCATTCGGTCAGCGAGTCAGTCATTCGGTCAGCGAGTCAGTCATTCGGTCAGCGAGTCAGTCATTCGGTCAGCGAGTCAGTCATTCGGACAGCGAGTCAGTCATTCGGACAGCGAGTCAGTCATTCGGACAGCGAGTCAGTCATTCGGACAGCGAGTCAGTCATTCGGACAGCGAGTCAGTCATTCGGACAGCGAGTCAGTCATTCGGACAGCGAGTCAGTCATTCGGACAGCGAGTCAGTCATTCGGACAGCGAGTCAGTCATTCGGACAGCGAGTCAGTCATTCGGACAGCGAGTCAGTCATTCGTA
Source organism: Eleutherodactylus coqui (assembly GCF_035609145.1). Lineage (NCBI taxonomy): Eukaryota > Metazoa > Chordata > Amphibia > Anura > Eleutherodactylidae > Eleutherodactylus > Eleutherodactylus coqui. Next base: position 128,226 of record NW_027102625.1, on the reverse strand, counting down.
CAGCGAGTCAGTCAGTGATTCAGTCAGCGAGTCAGTCAGTGATTCGGTCAGCGAGTCAGCCCAGTCGGTGAGTCAGTCAATCGGTGAGTCAGTGAGTTAGTCAGCCAGTCAGTGAGTCAGTCAATCAGTGAGTCATGAGTCAGTCAGTGAGTCTGTGAGTGAGTGTCAGCCAGTCAGTGAGTCAGTCAACCAGAGAGTCAGTCAACCGGTCGGCGAGTCGGTCGGTCGGTCGGCGAGTCGGTCGGTCGGTCGGCGAGTCAGTCGGTCGGTCGGCGAGTCAGTCGGTCGGTCGGCGAGTCAGTCGGTCGGTCGGCGAGTCAGTCGGTCGGTCGGCGAGTCAGTCGGTCGGTCGGCGAGTCAGTCGGTCGGTCGGCGAGTCGGTCGGCGAGTCGGTCGGTCGGCGGGTCGGTCGGTCGGCGAGTCGGTCGGTCGGCGAGTCGGTCGGTCGGTCGGCGAGTCGGTCGGCGAGTGAGTCGGTCAGTCGGTCGGCGAGTGAGTCGGTCAGTCGGTCGGCGAGTGAGTCGGTCAGTCGGTCGGCGAGTGAGTCGGTCAGTCGGTCGGCGAGTGAGTCGGTCAGTCGGTCGGCGAGTGAGTCGGTCAGTCGGTCGGCGAGTGAGTCGGTCAGTCGGTCGGCGAGTGAGTCGGTCAGTCGGTCGGCGAGTGAGTCGGTCAGTCGGTCGGCGAGTGAGTCGGTCAGTCGGTCGGCGAGTGAGTCGGTCAGTCGGTCGGCGAGTGAGTCGGTCAGTCGGTCGGCGAGTCGGTCAGCGAGTCAGTCAGTCGGTCAGCGAGTCGGTCAGTCGGTCAGCGAGTCAGTCAGCGATTCGGTCAGTCGGTCAGCGAGTCAGTCAGCGATTCGGTCAGTCGGTCAGTCAGTGATTCGGTCAGTGAGTCAGTCAGTGATTCGGTCAGTCGGTCAGTCAGTGATTCGGTCAGTCGGTCAGTGAGTCAGCAAGCGAGTCAATCAGCGAGTCGGTCAGCGAGTCGGTCAGCGAGTCAGTCAGTCGGTCTGCGAGTCAGTCAGTCGGTCTGCGAGTCAGTCAGTCGGTCTGCGAGTCAGTCAGTCGGTCAGCGAGTCAGTCAGTCGGTCAATGATTCAGTCAGTCCGTCAGCGAGTGGGTCGGTCAGCGAGTGGGTCGGTCAGCGAGTGGGTCGGTCAATCAGCGAGTCGGTCGGCGAGTCAGCGAGTCGGTCGGCGAGTCAGCGAGTCGGTCGGCGAGTTAGTCAGTCGGTCGGCGAGTTAGTCAATCGGTGAATCGGTGAGTCAGTGAGTTAGTCAGCGAGTCAGTCAATCAGTGAGTCAGCGAGTCAGTGAGTGCGTCAGTGAGTGTCAGCCAGTCAGTGAGTCAGTCAGTCAGTGAGTCTGTGAGTCAGTCAATCAGCGACTCAGTCTGTCAGCGAGTCAGTCAGTCAATCAGCGACTCAGTCTGTCAGTGAGTCAGTCAGTCGGTCAGTGAGTCAGTCAGTCGGTCAGTGAGTCAGTCAGTCAACCGGTCGGCGAGTCAGTCGGTCGGTCGGCGAGTCAGTCGGTCGGTCGGCGAGTCAGTCGGTCGGTCGGCGAGTCAGTCGGTCGGTCGGCGAGTCGGTCGGTCGGCGAGTCAGTCGGTCGGTCGGCGAGTCGGTCCGTCGGTCGGCGAGTCGGTCGGTCGGTCGGCGAGTCGGTCGGTCGGTCGGCGAGTCGGTCGGTCGGTCGGCGAGTCGGTCGGTCGGTCGGCGAGTCGGTCGGTCGGTCGGCGAGTCGGTCGGTCGGTCGGCGAGTCGGTCGGTCGGTCGGCGAGTCGGTCGGTCGGTCGGCGAGTCGGTCGGTCGGTCGGCGAGTCGGTCGGTCGGTCGGCGAGTCGGTCGGTCGGTCGGCGAGTCGGTCGGTCGGTCGGCGAGTCGGTCGGTCGGTCGGCGAGTCGGTCGGTCGGTCGGCGAGTCGGTCGGTCGGCGAGTCGGTCGGTCGGTCGGCGAGTCGGTCGGTCGGTCGGCGAGTCGGTCGGTCGGTCGGCGAGTCGGTCGGTCGGTCGGCGAGTCGGTCGGTCGGTCGGCGAGTCGGTCGGTCGGTCGGCGAGTCGGTCGGTCGGTCGGCGAGTCGGTCGGTCGGTCGGCGAGTCGGTCGGTCGGTCGGCGAGTCGGTCGGTCGGTCGGCGAGTCGGCCGGTCGGTCGGCGAGTCGGCCGGTCGGTCGGTCGGTCGGCCGGTCGGTCGGTCGGTCGGCCGGTCGGTCGGTCGGCCGGTCGGTCGGTCGGTCGGCCGGTCGGTCGGCGAGTCGGTCAGTCGGTCGGTCGGCGAGTCGGTCAGTCGGTCGGTCGGCGAGTCGGTCAGTCGGTCGGTCGGCGAGTCGGTCAGTCGGTCGGTCGGCGAGTCGGTCAGTCGGTCGGTCGGCGAGTCGGTCAGTCGGTCGGTCGGCGAGTCGGTCAGTCGGTCGGTCGGCGAGTCGGTCAGTCGGTCGGTCGGCGAGTCGGTCAGTCGGTCGGTCGGCGAGTCGGTCAGTCGGTCGGTCGGCGAGTCGGTCAGTCGGTCGGTCGGCGAGTCGGTCAGTCGGTCGGTCGGCGAGTCGGTCAGTCGGTCGGTCGGCGAGTCGGTCAGTCGGTCGGTCGGCGAGTCGGTCGGCGAGTCGGTCAGTCGGTCGGCGAGTCGGTCAGCCGGTCAGCGAGTCGGTCAGCCGGTCAGCGAGTCGGTCAGCGATTCGGTCAGTCGGTCAGCGAGTCAGTCAGCGATTCGGTCAGTCGGTCAGCGAGTCAGTCAGCGATTCGGTCAGTCGGTCAGCGAGTCAGTCAGCGATTCGGTCAGTCGGTCAGTCAGTGATTCGGTCAGTCGGTCAGTGAGTCAGTCAGTGATTCGGTCAGTCGGTCAGTCAGTGATTCGGTCAGTCGGTCAGTGAGTCAGTCAGTGATTCGGTCAGTCGGTCAGTCAGTGATTCGGTCAGTCGGTCAGTGAGTCAGCAAGCGAGTCAATCAGCGAGTCGGTCAGCGAGTCGGTCAGCGAGTCAGTCAGTCGGTCTGCGAGTCAGTCAGTCGGTCTGCGAGTCAGTCAATCGGTCTGCGAGTCAGTCAGTCGGTCTGCGAGTCAGTCAGTCGGTCAATGATTCAGTCAGTCCGTCAGCGAGTGGGTCGGTCAGCGAGTGGGTCGGTCAGCGAGTGGGTCGGTCAATCAGCGAGTCGGTCGGCGAGTCAGCGAGTCGGTCGGCGAGTCAGCGAGTCGGTCGGCGAGTCAGCGAGTCGGTCGGCGAGTTAGTCAGTCGGTCGGCGAGTTAGTCAATCGGTGAATCGGTGAGTCAGTGAGTTAGTCAGCGAGTCAGTCAATCAGTGAGTCAGCGAGTCAGTCAGTGAGTGCGTCAGTGAGTCTGTGAGTGTCAGTCAGTCAGTGAGTCTGTGAGTCAGTCAATCAGCGACTCAGTCAGTCAGCGACTCAGTCTGTCAGCGAGTCAGTCAGTCGGTCAGTGAGTCAGGCAGTCGGTCAGTGAGTCAGTCAGTCGGTCAGCGAGTCAGCCAGCCAGCGAGTCAGGCAGTCACGAGTCAGTGAGTGAGTCAGTGAGGCAGCCAGTCAGTCAGCGAGTTAGCCAGCTAGTCAGTGAGGCAGCGAGTCAGTCAGCCAGTCAGTGAGTCAGCCAGTCAATCGGTGAGTCAGTCAGTCAGCGAGTCAGTCAATCAGTGAGTCAGTGAGTGCGTCAGTGAGTGAGTCTGTGAGTGAGTCAGTGAGTTAGTCAACCAGTCAGTCAGCGAGTGAGTCAGTCAGCGAGCGAGCCGGTCAGCGAGCCGGTCAGCGAGTCGGTCAGCGAGTCGGTCAGTGAGTCGGTCAGTGAGTCAGGGAGTCGGTCAGCGAGTCAGGGAGTCGGTCAGCGAGTCAGTCGGTCGGTCAGCGAGTCAGTCGGTCGGTCAGCGAGTCGGTCGGTCAGCGAGTCGGTGAGGCAGCCAATCGGTGAGTCAGTCAATCGGTGAGTCAGCGAGTTAGTCAGCCTGTCAGTGAGTCAATCAGTGAGTCAGTCAATCAGTGAGTCAGCGAGTCAGTCAATCAGCGAGTCAGTCAGTCAGCGAGTCAGTCAGTCAGCGAGTCAGTCAGTCAGCGACTCAGTCAGTCAGCCAGTGAGTCAGTCAGTCGGTCAGTGAGTCAGGCAGTCGGTCAGTGAGTCAGTCAGTCGGTCAGCGAGTCAGCCAGCGAGTCAGGCAGTCACGAGTCAGTGAGTGAGTCAGTGAGGCAGCCAGTCAGTCAGCGAGTTAGCCAGTCAGTCAGTGAATTAGTGAGTCAGTCAGCGAGTCAGCTAGTCAGTGAGGCAGCGAGTCAGTCAGCCAGTCAGTGAGTCAGCCAGTCAGTGAGTCAGCCAGTCAATCGGTGAGTTAGTCAATCGGTGAGTCAGTGAGTCAGTGAGTGCGTCAGTGAGTGAGTCTGTGAGTGAGTCAGTGAGTTAGTCAACCAGTCAGTCAGCGAGTGAGTTAGTCAACCAGTCAGTCAGCGAGTGAGTCAGTCAGCGAGTGAGTCAGTCAGCGAGCGAGTCGGTCAGCGAGTCGGTCAGCGAGTCGGTCAGCGAGTCAGGGAGTCGGTCAGGGAGTCGGTCAGGGAGTCGGTCAGGGAGTCGGTCAGGGAGTCGGTCAGGGAGTCGGTCAGGGAGTCAGGGAGTCGGTCAGCGAGTCAGGGAGTCGGTCAGCGAGTCAGTCGGTCGGTCAGCGAGTCGGTCGGTCAGCGAGTCGGTCGGTCAGCGAGTCGGTCGGTCAGCGAGTCGGTGAGTGAGTCAGCGAGTCGGTGAGTGAGTCAGCGAGTCGGTGAGTGAGTCAGCGAGTCGGTGAGGCAGCCAATCGGTGAGTCAGTCTATCGGTGAGTCAGTGAGTTAGTCAGTCAGTCGGCGAGTCAGTCAGTCGGCGAGTCAGTCAGTCGGCGAGTCAGTCAGTCGGCGAGTCAGTCAGTCGGCGAGTCAGTGAGTTAGTCAGTCAGTCAGCCAGTGAATTAGTGATTCAGTGAGTGAGTCAGCTAGTCAGTGAGTCAGCCAGTCACTGAGTCAGCCAGTGAGTGAGTCAGTCAATGAGTCAGTCAATCGGTGAGTCAGTCAGCGAGTCAGTCAGTCAGTCAGCGACTCAGTCATTCGGCGAGTCGGTCGGTCGGCGAGTCGGTCGGTCGGTCGGTCAGCGAGTCGGTCGGTCGGTCAGCGAGTCGGTCGGTCGGTCAGCGGGTCGGTCAGCGAGTCGGTCGGTCGGTCAGCGAGTCGGTCGGTCGGTCAGCGAGTCGGTCGGTCGGTCAGCGAGTCAGTGAGTCAGCGAGTCAGTCAGCGAGTTAGCCAGTCAGTCAGTGAATTAGTGAGTCAGTCAGTGAGGCAGCGAGTCAGCGAGTCAGTGAGTCAGCCAGTCAGTGAGTCAGCCAGTCAGTTAGTCAGCGAATCAGTGAGTCAGCCAGTCAATCGGTGAGTTAGTCAATCGGTGAGTCAGTGAGTCAGTCAGTCAGCGAGTCAGTCAATCGGTGCGTCAGTGAGTGCGTGAGTCAGTGAGTCAGCGAGTTAGTCAACCAGTCAGTCAGCGAGTCAGTGACTCAGTCAGTGATTCAGTCAGTCGGTCAGCGAGTCAGTCGGTCAGCGAGTCAGTCGGTCAGCGAGTCAGTCGGTCAGCGGGTCAGCCGGTCAGTGCGTCAGCCAGCCGGTCAGTCGGTCAGTCAGTGAGTCAGCCGGTCAGTGAGTCAGCGAGTCAGTCAGCGAGTCAGTCAATCAGCGAGTCAGTGAGTCAGTCAGGGCTTTCTTCTATATATATATATATATCTATATATATAAAATTGAATGTATGTCTGTCTGCGTGCGTGCGTGCGTGTTTGTCCTTTATGCGCTACTACACCATTCATCCGATCGCCATGAAACTTTGGGAAGTTGTTGAGTACACTCCTGGGAAGATTATAGGCATAGTACAAATATCCTACGATAAATGGCGCGCGCGCGAGCGTCGAAAGTTACGCCCCCCCCCACGTAGATCGAATAAGTAAGCCACCTGCTATTGTGATGTCATCACTGATGTCATCAACATCGGACGCCCTTGAACATGCCCCAACATGTTCTATAAAGCTGCATTGTGAGACCTCCTGCTCATATATTAATATATTAAACAGACGACCTCCTCCTCATATACTAATATATTACACAGACGACCGCACCGCCTCCTCATATACTAATATATTACACAGACGACCTCCTCCTCATATACTAATTCTATGCGCAAAAGAATTAGCGTCCAAATTTTACGTACGGAACCGAATTCTCTCGCTTCGCGATGTAATAGAAACTTGAAATTTGGCACGAGCATTGAATATGTCATAAATAGGAAAAGCTAATCAGTCCCAACTCGATTATTCGAGATTCTATGCGCAAAAGAATTAGCCTCCAAATTTTACGTACGGAATGTAATTTTCTCACATAGAAACTTGAAATTTGGCATGGGCATTGAATATGTCATAAATAGGAAACGCTAATGGGTCCCAACTGGATTATTCAATTCTATGCGCAAAAGAATTAGCGTCCAACATGTTCTATAAAGCTGCATTGTGATGTCATTAAGGCTCTATTATGACACGTACAGCTTGGAACCACTAGAGCACGCCAGCCAATTACCATTGGAGTTGGAAGTGGGTAAACAAGTACTAGGATATCTTCCTAAGAAGCCACAGCAGCCGGATAAATTGTATGTTCCACCCAACGGCTATTTTATTCAGCCCGCAAGGGGGAAGCAGCGGCCTACAAAATCTAATTCTCTCATTTCCTGATGAGATAGATAGATAGATAGATAGATAGATAGATAGATAGATAGATAGATAGATAGATAGATAGACAGACTGTATGCAATGACACGTACAGCTTGGAACCATAAATACTAGAGCACGCCAGCCATTTACAGTCAGTCTCCATTGGAGTTGGAAGTGGGCAAACATGTACTAGGCTATCTTCCCAAGAAGCCACAGCAGCCGGATAAATTGGATGTTCCACACAACGGCTATTTTATTCAGCCTGCAAGGGGGAAGCAGCGGCCTACAAAACCTCAGTGGTCGCTGCTGCCGTCATCTAGATATATAAAAACGAAGTATGTATGTATGTCTGTCTTCGCAGCAACGCGCGACGGGTACGCTAGTTATATATAAAATTGAATGTATGTCTGTCTGTCTGTGTGTCTGTGTGTCTGTTTGTCCTTTATGCGCTACTACACCATTCATCCAATCGCCATGAAACTTTGGGAAGTTGTTGAGTGCACTCCTGGGAAGATTATAGGCATAGTACAACTATCCTACGATAAATGGCGCGCGTGCGTGCATCGTCGACAGTTACGACCCCCCCACGTAAATCGTTTGATTTCCATCACTGCCACTAATTCTCTCACTTCCCGATGTTGTAGAAACATGAAATTTGGCACGAGCATTGATTATGTCATAAATAGGAAAAGCTAATGGGTCCCAACTCCATTATTCAATTCTAAGCGCCAAAGAATTAGCGTCCAAATTTTACGTACGGAATCTAATTTTCTCGCTTCCCAATGTCATAGAAACTTGAAATTTGGCACGAGCATTGATTATGTCATAAATAGGAAAAGCTAATAGGTCCCAACTCGATTATTCAATTCTATGCGCAAAAGAATTAGCGTCCAAATTTTACGTACAGAATGTCATTTTCTCACATAGAAACTTGAAATTTGGCACGGGCATTGAATATGTCATAAATAGGAAAAGCTAATGGGTCCCAACTCCATTATTCAATTCTATGCGCAAAAGAATTAGCGTCCAAATTGTACGTGCGGAATGTAATTTTCTCACATAGAAACATGAAATTTGGCACGGGCATTGAATATGTCATAATTAGGAAATGCTAATGGGTCCCAACTCGATTATTCAATTCTAAGCGCAAAAGAACTAGCGTCCAAATTTTACGTACGGAATGTAATTCACTTCCTGATATATATAAATGAATGTCTGTCTGTCTGTCTGTCCTTTATGCATTCCTACACCATTCATCCAATTGCCATGAGACTTTGGGAAGTTGCTGAGTACACTCCTGGGAAGGTTACTGGCATAGTACAACTATCCTACCATAGGTGGCGCGCGTGCGAGCGTCGTCAACAGTTATGCCCCCCAGACAAAGATCGTTTGATTTCCATCTCAAGCACGAAAGCAAAAGGCATTACGAGCAACGGGAGGCGTGTTCAACTACAAGATGATGCATCTGCCGAACGTATCACAAGACAATTGCTGGATATTGAGAATGCTGAGGTAACATGAAAGCTGCGCTGTGATTGGTTGTTATATATTATACTGCTGAGGTAACATGAAAGCTGCACTGTGATTGTTTGTTATATATTATACTGCTGAGGTAACATGAAAGCTGTGCTGTGATTGGTTGTTATATATTATACTGAGGTAACATGAAAGCTGTGCTGTGATTGGTTGTTATATATTATACTGAGGTAACATGAAAGCTGTGCTGTGATTGGTTGTTATATATTATACTGCTGAGGTAACATGAAAGCTGCGCTGTGATTGGTTGTTATATATTATACTGCTGAGGTAACATGAAAGCTGCGCTGTGATTGGTTGTTATATATTATACTGCTGAGGTAACTTGAAAGCTGCGCTGTGATTGGTTGTTATATATTATACTGAGGTAACATGAAAGCTGCGCTGTGATTGGTTGTTATATATTATACTGAGGTAACATGAAAGCTGTGCTGTGATTGGTTGTTATATATTATACTGCTGAGGTAACATGAAAGCTGCGCTGTGATTGGTTGTTATATATTATACTGAGGTAACATGAAAGCTACGCTGTGATTGGTTGTTATATATTATACTGAGGTAACATGAAAGCTGTGCTGTGATTGGTTGTTATATATTATACCGCTGAGGTAAAATGAAAGCTGTGCTGTGATTGGTGGCTACTTCTTTTACTACTGAGGTTGCATGAAAGCTGTGCTGCGATTCGTTGTTATATATTATACCACTGAGGTAACAGGAAAGCTGCGCTGTGATTGGTTGCTATTTTTTATATTGCTGAGGCAGAATAAAAGCTGCGCTATGATTGGTTGTTATATATTATACTGAGGTAACATGAACGCTGTGCTGTGATTGGTTGTTATATATTATACTGCTGAGGTAACATGAAAGCTGCACTGTGATTGGTTGTTATATATTATACTGAGGTAACATGAAAGCTGCGCTGTGATTGGTTGTTATATATTATACTGAGGTAACATGAAAGCTGCGCTGTGATTGGTTGTTATATATTATACTGAGGTAACATGAAAGCTGTGCTGTGATTGGTTGTTATATTATACTGAGGTAACATGAAAGCTGCGCTGTGATTGGGTGTTATATATTATACTGCTGAGGTAACATGAAAGCTGCGCTGTGATTGGGTGTTATATATAATACTGCTGAGGTAACATGAAAGCTGCGCTGGGATTGGTTGTTATCTAGATATATAAAAACGAATGAATGCCTGTCTGTCTTCGCAGCAACGCACGACGGGTAAGCTAGTATCTATAGGGGGGGAGAGAGAGATTACAATTTATTAAAATCTCAAGCAATATATTCCTTTTTCCAAATAATTTTTTTATGTATATATTTCAAAGATGATACAATTTTTCCCATATAATTATTATTAGTAAATACTAAAAATGATCTGTCTAAAAGTAGGAATATATAGTATACACAAAGAATATAAACAAGCTAATTCTTATTAAAATCATCACATTTTTTCTAAAGCCTCATTCAGACCTGATGGTATTATTGTATTTAAACGATAAAGCCAGAACATTTTTTTTTTGTGTAATTGACTAATAGAATGGGACGGTACATGTTCTAATGGAGTGACTTTGAGAGATGTTGTATGATGAAAGGCCACCAAGGATACTATGTGCCGGCGGATATCCCCTAGGGGGTAATCTGCAGAGCACCAGGTGGGTGCCATTAATTTCTTACGTGAGTTTGTATTAGAGGATGACATTTCCCATGATAAGGCGCTGATTTATGTCCTTTCTGCTATTTCCATAGACAAACTGGAGCAAGTTCAGAGAAGAGTCACCAAGATGGTGAGCGGTCTGCAAATCATGTCCTATGAGGAACGGGTAAAGGATCTGGGAATGTTTAGCAGAAGAGAAGGCTGAGAGGAGACTTAATAGCTGTCTACAAATATCTGAAGGGCTGTCACAGTGCAGAGGGATCAGCCCTATTCTCATCTGTACAAGACTAGAAGCAATGGGATGAAACTGAAAGGGAGGAGACACAGATTAGATATTAGACAGTGAGGGGGATCAATGAGTGGAACAGGTTACCACGGGAGGTGGGGAGTTCTCCTTCAATGGGAGTCTTCAGAGGCTGGACAAGTATTTGTCTCGAGAATACCAAAAGAATATCTACATGTGCTCCATCGACTACATCAAGGCCTTTGACTGCGTCACCATGACAAGCTATGGCGCCCCCTACAAGAGCTGGGCGTTTCGGCACATCTAGTGTCTTATAGGTCACCTGGAGATGCCGCCACAGATGACGGGAAGCATCAGCTAAGTCCCGCTCACGAGGCAATTGGAGTTCTTAAAAAACATTTACTACAGAGTCTCCGATAGTTGTTTGTGCTGCACAATTCTATCCCGCTGCAATAAAGGTGCCAACCGCAGACAATAGAACCCGCTGATTTCAATGGGCTCCCTCACATTCAGCATTTTTACACTCATTTGTATCGAGTGAAAAAATATGCGACTTGCTCTTTTTGTGCACATTTGCGCACCCGAGGCTCACTGGGAGTCTATGGGGGTGCACAAATGCATTCCCCATATGCATAAACTCACCCACGTAACTGCACTATTTCATGGTGTTAATTGCGAACACCAGGGACAGGTTAGGTTGCTCAGCCAATTCAAAATCGCCATGGGACACAGCAGCGCAAAAATGTACAGTGAAATGTGTGGGCACGCACGTGATAGCCCATGATCGCGCTACATTCAGAGCACAATCGTGTCATCTTCTCGGATACGTGCGTGTGCAGGAGCCCGAACTGACAAATCCAATGTGATCAGTATCGACCCAAGCGCAGTGTGGGGCCACAATTACGAATCAACTTTGTATGCAGATGGGGATGTATGCAGCACCCATATACACGCCAGAGAGACCAGCCGCCCGCAGGAGAGCCCCACCATCCTGCTAATAGTGGACCCCGATCTGCTGATCGATGCCTGTCCTCCTCTGACCTTGGGGGGTTGCTTGGAAACCTTGATTGCGGCCTGCTAAAGCCCAAGGGTCCCAGTGGAAAGCCCACTTAGAACCCTCCTGCTGCCCGGCCTACGAAGTGGACCGACCTGGGACTTGCAGAGGCATTGCAGCTGTATACCTCTCCATTCACCCTGCTCCTGTAGTGGCGATCCGGTGAGGGAGCAACGCCGGCAGCAGTTCTGGTGGAGACTTTGCTCCTGGCCTATAGACTCCCATCTCAGGCCCCCTGCACTTCAGTGCCGCTGCTGCGTTGGTGCCTGCACAGCAGGAGCTGCTCTGATCCCTGGCCCCACTCCACAGTCTACCTGATGAGCAGCTGCCATCTTGGGGACCAGGAAGCGGGGAGATATCAGCCCTCCACTTCTCCCTCACGCCCACAGAGGGGGGAATATTGCAGAAGAGGGGAAGGAGAAGAGGAATTATGGGGAGAGGGGGAGAAGAAAGCCACAAGAAGCAGCCAGAAAAGCACAGAAGTGGTCACCCTCCCCCATCCATTACCCACTTAGACAACATCTTGGGAACAAGGAGAGAGGGGGGAGACAGAGAAGTCGGGTACAACTTCTGCTTCATGAGAACAGAACTTTTACTATGCTGTGCTGCCACCTAGTGGACTCTCGCTGAAATGACATATCCTGCATAATACCGCTGCTGCAGAGTTCTGATTTTGAAACTATAAATTGGGAAGTGTATTGCCGCGGACACGACAAATTCCTGATACTACATACCCCACATGCTGCGGAGGGTGGGCGCTCGCAGATGGAGTAGCGGTAGAAGTCGTGCGAGGACTCCCCTGTGATACAAAAATAGCTCTAGTGAGGCAAAGTCTCTGCTTCCAAATAGGTTTCTCTAGACTTCGAATATACCTTCTGCCTGTATGGCCCTACAAAGCAAACCTAGCTGACTAATAGAGGACAGAAGCTGGCAAAACCTGGAAGATACTCAACCCAATGTGTCTAACGCGTCTCGGGGGTCTCACCCACCGCCTTAAGTCCAACTATTGCGGATGTTCTCGGGGCCATAACAAAGTGTTGATCTGCTCTTACGGGGATGATTGACGCCCTGCAAGCTGACTACGGCCTGCCAGAGCACATGCCGCTTAGGGTGCAAGTAGATGCGGTGGAGTCGGCCACTTCCACCCAGCAGTTGAAGATTGACGACTTGGAGAACCGCTCCTGTAGATGTAATATCAGACTGGTCGGCCTGCCGGAGGGAGTTGAGAGGACCCTGTGAATAGACTCACTCGGCTCTGCCTCCTCTTCTCGTGGACCGTGCACACTGTACCCCGCCTCCGTGCACTTTTATCGCCAAGCTCCTAAATTACAGGGACCCCTTAGATGTGCAAGGACAGCATATGAGAATCTTCCCGACTATTCCTTAGAGGTGCAGATGTGTCCCCTACGTTCTACACAGCGGGACTATGCAATGGTGTACCCAGCTAAAGGTGATCAGCAACAACCGAGCTGGAGGATGTGACCGCTCGGCTGCAGAGCCAATAAATCCTGTCCCTAAATATCTGAATGGGACCGGCCGGTCCAAATGACTGCTGATGTTTTTTGATGCCATTAACCCCTTCTCGCCACAGGACCAAATGTACTTAATGCAACAGGACGTACATTTACATCCTGGGGATAGCGCAAGATCAGAAGAGATCCCGTGCTATTTCGCAGTAGGAGCAACAGCAGGGGTGCATCGGGACAGCAACCTCCACTGTTAACCCCTTCCCTGACGAGATCTATGTAGATCGTGGTATGTAAAGGATTCACAGAGGGAGCGCTCTCCCTCTACACGTCATCAGGCTCTCGCCACCTACAGGCGTCCTGCATTGCCTATGATTGCTGTAACAAGCAATAAGGCATTGCAGGGCAGAAGTCCTGCCATGCTTTATCATAGCAATCATAAGTGGTATGATGCAAGTCCCCTATAAGGACATAAAAAGTGTAAAAAGAGGATAAAATTAATGTAATAAAAATAACTTTTTTGTGCTTTGCCCCATATTAGCATAATTTTTTTTTAAATTAAAATCCTACATATTTGGTATCACCGTATCCCTAACGACACATACAATAAGTTGAACATGCTTTTTATCTTGCACGGCAAAAAGCGCTAAAAAATCCCTAAAGAGCTAAGGCAAAATACTTATTCTTTTTTCATTTTGCCTCACAAAAAACCCAATAAAAGTGATCAATAAAGCTAAAAATGATACCAAAAACTACAGCTCGTCTCGCAAAAAATAAGCCCTCACAGAGCTCCGTCCATTGAAAAAAATTAAAAAGTTATAGGACTTTGAATGCAGCGATTTAGAAAGAAGAAAGGATTTCCAAAAAAGGGTTTTCATTGCACAAAAGTGCAAAAAACTAAAAAAAAATATAGATATAAGGATTATGGTATCGTAATCGTACCGACCTGCAGAAAAAACGTATTGTGTCGTTTAAGATGCAGGATTAACGCTATGAAAAAAACACAAAAAACTTTGGCAGAATTGATGCGTTTTCTCTCCCTGCTATCATAAAAAAGATTAACAAATGTAATACAATACAGTCAACGTACCCAAAAATGGTAGCGATAAAACTACAGCTCGTATCGCAAAAAAATAAGCACTGTCCTCTGTGGTGACATGTTTGCACGACAGCGACGGTTTGTTCCCACACTACACAACGGTTGAGGATTAGATAAAGGTTGGATTGGTGTTGGCGGCGTTAGCACTGGAGATTACATCATATCACATTGCGGAGATGTGAAGATAGCGGTGAAGGACTATGCTACAATGTTGTTGGTCAGTACGCACCGCCAGCCATATATGTGGACATTTGTGAGGTGTCATTTATTGGAGTCTCCACACAGGTGTTCAGCTGTCTCACAACCAGCTACCAACTGCCAGACTGAGTACTGCTGTATCCATAGCAACTGAGGCAGCAGGAGGTTGTGGGAGATGTAGTCTGGCCATAATTTCTCATTTACTGCACAAGGATAAGGAACCTGTGAATGACATCATCATCATATGATCAGGGGGCGGAGCTCAGAGCCAGTAACTGATTACATGGTGGTGACATCATCACAGGTGCTGTCAGGCTCTGTATGTAGCTCACAGCACACACGGACTGATGGACAAGTGATTATTAACACTGATGCTAGGGCCAGCACTACTCTACACATATATAATAACACCATGAATGTAACTGTTTTACATTAAATATTCTACATATTCTCCTATTCCCTTTTAGGCTTTTGATCAGCCAGCCCCAAAGTCAAATCTGACCTAAAAAGTTTAATATACTGTAGCCTTCATGCAGTGGTTACCTCAGAGCTGACAGTCTGCATACAGTGGTTACCTCACAGCTGACAGTCTGCATACAGTGGTTACCTCACAGCTGACAGCCTGCATACAGTGGTTACCTCAGAGCCGACAGACTGCCTACAGAGGTTACCTCAGAGCCGACAGACTGCCTACAGAGGTTACCTCAGAGCCGACAGACTGCCTACAGAGGTTACCTCACAGCTGACAGTCTGCATACAGTGGTTACCTCAGAGCTGACAGTCTGCATACAGTGGTTACCTCAGAGCTGACAATCTGCATACAGCGGTTACCTCAGAGCTGACAATCTGCATACAGTGGTTACCTCAGAGCTGACAGTCTGCATACAGTGGTTACCTCAGAGCTGACAGTCTGCATACAGTGGTTACCTCAGAGCTGACAGACTGCATACAGTGGTTACCTCACAGCTGACAGTCTGCATACAGTGGTTACCTCACAGCTGACAGTCTGCATACAGTGGTTACCTCACAGCTGACAGACTGCCTACAGAGGTTACCTCAGAGCTGACAGTCTGCATACAGTAGTTACCTCAGAGCTGACAATCTGCATACAGTGGTTACCTCAGAGCTGACAATCTGCATACAGTGGTTACCTCACAGCTGACAGTCTGCATACAGTGGTTACCTCAGAGCTGACAGTCTGCATACAGTAGTTACCTCAGAGCTGACAATCTGCATACAGTGGTTACCTCAGAGCTGACAATCTGCATACAGTGGTTACCTCACAGCTGACAGTCTGCATACAGTGGTTACCTCAGAGCTGACAGACTGCCTACAGAGGTTACCTCACAGCTGACAGTCTGCATACAGAGGTTACCTCAGAGCTGACAGTCTGCATACAGTGGTTACCTCAGAGCTGACAGTCTGCATACAGCGGTTACCTCACAGCTGACAGTCTGCATACAGTGGTTACCTCAGAGCTGACAGTCTGCATACAGTGGTTACCTCAGAGCTGACAGTCTGCATACAGTGGTTACCTCAGAGCCGACAAACTGCCTACAGAGGTTACCTCAGAGCTGACAGTCTGCATACAGTGGTTACCTCAGAGCTGACAGTCTGCATACAGCGGTTACCTCACAGCTGACAGTCTGCATACAATGGTTACCTCAGAGCTGACAGTCTGCATACAGCGGTTACCTCAGAGCTAACAGTCTGCATACAGTGGTTACCTCAGAGCAGACAGACTGCATACAGTGGTTACCTCAGAGCTGACAGTCTGCATGCAGTGGTTACCTCAGAGCTGACAGTCTGCATACAGTGGTTACCTCACAGCTGACAGTCTGCATACAGTGGTTACCTCAGAGCTGACAATCTGCATACAGTGGTTACCTCACAGCTGACAGTCTGCATGCAGTGGTTACCTCAGAGCTGACAGTCTGCATACAGTAGTTACCTCAAAGCTGACAGTCTGCATACAGTGGTTACCTCAGAGCTGACAGTCTGCATACAGCGGTTACCTCAGAGCTGACAGTCTGCATACAGTAGTTACCTCAGAGCTGACAGTCTGCATACAGTGGTTACCTCAGAGCTGACAGTCTGCATACAGTGGTTACCTCAGAGCTGACAGTCTGCATACAGTAGTTACCTCAGAGCTGACAGTCTGCATACAGTGGTTACCTCAGAGCTGACAGTCTGCATGCAGTGGTTACCTCAGAGCTGACAGTCTGCATACAGTAGTTACCTCAGAGCTGACAGTCTGCATACAGTGGTTACCTCAGAGCTGACAGTCTGCATACAGTGGTTACCTCAGAGCTGACAGTCTGCATGCAGTGGTTACCTCAGAGCTGACAGTCTGCATGCAGTGGTTACCTCAGAGCTGACAGTCTGCATACAGTAGTTACCTCAGAGCTGACAGTCTGCATACAGTGGTTACCTCAGAGCTGACAGTCTGCATACAGTGGTTACCTCAGAGCTGACAGTCTGCATGCAGTGGTTACCTCAGAGCTGACAGTCTGCATACAGTAGTTACCTCAGAGCTGACAGTCTGCATACAGTGGTTACCTCAGAGCTGACAGTCTGCATACAGTGGTTACCTCAGAGCCGACAGACTGCCTACAGAGGTTACCTCAGAGCTGACAGTCTGCATACAATGGTTACCTCACAGCTGACAGTCTGCATACAGTAATTACCTCAGAGCTAACAGTCTGCATACAGTGGTTACCTCAGAGCAGACAGACTGCATACAGTGGTTACCTCAGAGCTGACAGTCTGCATGCAGTGGTTACCTCAGAGCTGACAGTCTGCATACAGTGGTTACCTCACAGCTGACAGTCTGCATACAGTGGTTACCTCACAGCTGACAGTCTGCATGCAGTGGTTACCTCAGAGCTGACAGTCTGCATACAGTAGTTACCTCAAAGCTGACAGTCTGCATACAGTGGTTACCTCAGAGCTGACAGTCTGCATACGGCGGTTACCTCAGAGCTGACAGTCTGCATACAGTGGTTACCTCAGAGCTGACAGTCTGCATACAGTGGTTACCTCAGAGCTGACAGTCTGCATACAGTGGTTAGCTCAGAGCTGACAGTCTGCATACAGTGGTTAGCTCAGAGCTGACAGTCTGCATACAGTGGTTATCTCACAGCTGACAGTCTGCATACAGTGGTTACCACAGAGCTGACTGCCTGCATACAGTGGTTAGCTCAGAGCTGACAGTCTGCATACAGTGGTTAGCTCAGAGCTGACAGTCTGCATACAGTGGTTACCTCACAGCTGACAGTCTGCCTACAGTGGTTACCTCACAGCTGACAGTCTGCCTACAGTGGTTAGCTCACAGCTGACAGTCTGCCTACAGTGGTTACCTCAGAGCTGACAGTCTGCATACAGTGGTTACCTCAGAGCTGACAGTCTGCATACAGCGGTTACCTCAGAGCCGACAGTCTGCATACAGTGGTTACCTCAGAGCTGACAGACTGCATACAGTGGTTACCTCAGAGCTGACAGTCTGCATACAGCGGTTACCTCACAGCTGACAGTCTGCATACAGTGGTTAGCTCAGAGCTGACAGTCTGCATACAGTGGTTAGCTCAGAGCCGACAGTCTGCATACAGTGGTTACCTCAGAGCCGACAGTCTGCATACAGTAGTTACCTCAGAGCCGACAGACTGCATACAGTGGTTACCACAGAGCTGACTGCCTGCATACAGTGGTTACCTCAGAGCTGACAGTCTGCATACAGTGGTTAGCTCAGAGCCGACACACTGCCTGCAGTGGTTACTTCAGAGCTGACAGTCTGCATACAGTGGTTATCTCAGAGCTGACAGTGTGCATACAGTGGTTAGCTCAGAGCTGACAGTCTGCATACAGTGGTTACCTCAGAGCTGACAGTCTGCATACAGTGGTTACCACAGAGCTGACAGTCTGCATACAGTGGTTACCTCACAGCTGACAGTCTGCATGCAGTGGTTACCTCAGAGCTGACAGTCTGCATACAGTGGTTACCTCAGAGCTGACAGTCTGCATACAGTGGTTACCACAGAGCTGACAGTCTGCATACAGCGGTTACCTCAGAGCCGACAGTCTGCATACAGTAGTTACCTCAGAGCCGACAGACTGCCTGCAGTGGTTACCTCAGAGCTGACAGTCTGCATACAGTGGTTACCTCACAGCTGACAGTCTGCATACAGTAGTTACCTCAGAGCCGACAGACTGCCTGCAGTGGTTACCAGAGAGCTGACAGTCTGCATACAGTAGTTACCTCAGAACTGACAGTCTGCATACAGTGGTTACCTCAGAACTGACAGCGTGAATACAGTGGTTACCTCAGAGCTGACAGTGTGCATACAGTGGTTACCTCAGTGCTGACAGACTGCATACAGTGGTTACCTCACAGCTGACAGTCTGCATACAGTGGTTACCTCAGTGCTGACAGACTGCATACAGTGGTTACCTCAGAGCTGACAGTCTGCATACAGTGGTTACCTCAGTGCTGACAGTCTGCATACAGTGGTTACCTCAGTGCTGACAGACTGCATACAGTGGTTACCTCAGAACTGACAGTCTGCATACAATGGTTACCTCAGAGCTGACAGTCTGTATACAGTGGTTACCTCACAGCTGACAGTCTGCATACAGTGGGTACCTCAGAGCTGACAGTCTGTATACAGTGGTTACCTCAGAGCTGACAGTCTGCATACAGTTGTTACCTCAGAGCTGACAGTCTGCATACAGTTGTTACCTCAGAGCTGACAGTCTGCATACAGTGGTTACCACAGAGCTGACAGTGTGCATACAGTGGTTACCTCAGAGCTGACAGTCTGCATACAGTGGTTAGCTCAGAGCTGACAGTGTGCATACAGTGGTTAGCTCAGAGCCGACGGTCTGCATACAGTAGTTACCTCAAAGCCGACAGCCTGCATACAGTGGTTACCTCACAGCTGACTGCCTGCATACAGTGGTTATCTCAGAGCTGACAGTGTGCATACAGTGGTTACCTCAGAGCTGACAGTCTGCATACAGTGGTTACCTCAGAGCTGACAGTCTGCATACAGTGGTTACCTCAGAGCTGACAGTCTGCATACAGTGGTTACCTCAGAGCCGACAGTCTGCATACAGTGGTTACCTCAGAGCCGACAGTCTGCATACAGTGGTTAGCTCAGAGCCGACAGACTGCCTGCAGTGGTTACTTCAGAGCTGACAGTCTGCATACAGTGGTTATCTCAGAGCTGACAGTGTGCATACAGTGGTTACCTCAGAGCTGACAGTCTGCATACAGTGGTTACCTCAGAGCTTACAGACTGCATACAGTGGTTACCTCAGAACTGACAGTCTGCATACAGTGGTTACCTCAGAACTGACAGTCTGCATACAGTGGTTACCTCACAGCTGACAGTCTGCATACAGTGGTTACCTCAGAGCTGACAGTCTGCATACAGTGGTTACCTCAGAACTGACTGCCTGCATACAGTGGTTACCTCAGAGCTGACAGTCTGCATACAGTGGTTACCTCAGAGCTGACAGTCTGCATACAGTGGTTACCTCAGAGCTGACAGTCTGCATACAGTGGTTACCTCAGAGCTGACAGCCTGCATACAGTGGTTACCTCACAGCTGACAATCTGCATACAGTGGTTACCTCAGAGCTGACAATCTGCATACATTGGTTACCTCAGAGCTGACAGACTGCATACAGTGGTTACCTCAGAGCTGACAGTCTGCATACAGTGGTTACCTCAGAGCTGACAGTCTGCATACAGTGGTTACCTCAGAGCTGACAATCTGCATACATTGGTTACCTCAGAGCTGACAGACTGCATACAGTGGTTACCTCAGAGCTGACAGTCTGCATGCAGTGGTTACCTAACAGCTGACAGTCTGCATGCAGCGGTTACCTCACAGCTGACAGTCTGCATACAGTGGTTACCTAACAGCTGACAGTCTGCATGCAGCGGTTACCTCACAGCTGACAGTCTGCATACAGTGGTTACCTAACAGCTGACAGTCTGCATACAGCGGTTACCTCACAGCTGACAGTCTGCATACAGTGGTTACCTCACAGCTGACAGTCTGCATACAGTAGTTACCTCACAGCTTACAGTCTGCATACAGCGGTTACCTCAGAGCTGACAGACTGCATACAGTGGTTACCTCAGAGCTGACAGACTGCATACATTGGTTACCTCAGAGCTGACAGTCTGCATACAGCGGTTACCTCACAGCTGACAGTCTGCATACAGTGGTTACCTCAGAGCTGACAGTCTGCATACAGTGGTTACCTCAGAGCTGACAGTCTGCATACAGTGGTTACCTCAGAACTGACAGTCTGCAGACAGTGGTTACCTCAGAGCTGACAGTCTGCATACAGTGGTTACCTCACAGCTGACAGTCTGCATACAGTGGTTACCTCACAGCTGACAGTCTGCATACAGTGGTTACCTCAGAACTGACAGACTGCATACAGCGGTTACCTCAGAGCTGACAGACTGCATACAGTGGTTACCTCAGAACTGACAGTCTGCATACAGTGGTTACCTCAGAACTGACAGTGTGCATACAGTGGTTACCTCAGAGCTGACAATCTGCATACAGTGGTTACCTCACAGCTGACAGTCTGCATACAGCGGTTACCTCACAGCTGACAGTCTGCATACAGTGGTTACCTCACAGCTGACAGTCTGCATACAGTGGTTACCTCACAGCTGACAGTCTGCATACAGTGGTTACCTCAGAGCTGACAATCTGCATACAGTGGTTACCTCACAGCTGACAGTCTGCATACAGCGGTTACCTCACAGCTGACAGTCTGCATACAGTGGTTACCTCAGAGCTGACAGTCTGCATACAGTGGTTACCTCAGAGCTGACAGTCTGCATACAGCGGTTACCTCACAGCTGACAGTCTGCATACAGTGGTTACCTCAGAGCTGACAGTCTGCATACAGCGGTTACCTCAGAGCTGACAGTCTGCATACAGTGGTTACCTCAGAGCTGACAGTCTGCATACAGCGGTTACCTCAGAGCTGACAGTCTGCATACAGTGGTTACCTCACAGCTGACAGACTGCATACAGTGGTTACCTCACAGCTGACAGTCTGCATACAGTGGTTACCTCACAGCTGACAGTCTGCATACAGTGGTTACCTCACAGCTGACAGTCTGCATACAGTGGTTACCTCAGAGCTGACAGTCTGCATACAGTGGTTACCTCACAGCTGACAGTCTGCATACAGTGGTTACCTCAGAGCTGACAATCTGCATACAGTGGTTACCTCACAGCTGACAGACTGCGTGCAGTACTTACCTGAGAGGTAAAGGTAAAGGCAGCCCCTGCGTTCACGGCGCTGGTGGTTTTCTACTGATAAGTCCTCCTCAGATACAAGTGTTCACACAATGTCAGCAGTGCAGGCCAGGGGGAGCTGCAGAGGACAAGTCCTAAGCTGAAGCGCAGGGGATTCCAGACATCTGCGCAGCTATTCCTCACCGTCCGCTTCATACACGCCGACAATAAGCCGCTGCAGAAGGTCCTCCATCTTCACAGAGGATCTGAAGCTGTGACAGGAATTGTGAGGGGAGCTGACAGGAACAGGGAGCTGTCACCTGGATGCTGCTTGCTGCTTCCTTTCCAGATGATGGCCCACATCTCTGCACCTCCATATCTCACTGTTGCTCCTCTCAGCCTGCTCCTCTGGGCCAATCACCAGCCACTGCCAGGCCACCAGATTCTGCCTGACAACCACAGGCATTTCCCGCCAGTTTTCTTCAGCCAATCATCTGCTGCTGCCAACCAGTCCATCACTGGGCAGAACTCACTCTGTGCCATCTCATCTGACCCAGTAATGACCTTTGTAACATATAATGGTTAACCAGAAAACTTCCTCCATAGAAGGTGACATATCATCCACCCATCATGTAAATAAAGCTCCCAGAACCCACGAGGCTCCATAGGGAGTGACATATCATCCATCCATCATGTACATAAAGCTCCCAGATCCCATGAGGTTCCACAGAGGGTGACATATCATCTATTCATAATGTACATAAAGCTCCCAGATCCCATGAGGCTCCATAGAAGGTGACATATCATCTATTCATAATGTACATAAAGCTCCTAGATCCCATGAGGCTCCATAGAAAATGACATATCGTCCATCCACCATGTACATAAAGCTCCCAGATTCCATGAGGCTCCATAGGGAGTGACATATCATCCATCCATCATGTACATAAAGCTCCCAGATCCCATGAGGTTCCACAGAGGGTGACATATCATCCATCCATCATGTACATAAAGCTCCCAGATCCCATGAGGTTCCATAGAGGGTGACATATCATTCATCCATCACGTACATAAAGCTCCCAGATCCCATGAGGCTCCATAGAGGGTGACAAATCATCCATCCATCATGTACATAAAGCTCCCAGATCCCATGAGGCTCCATAGAAGGTGACATATCACCCATCAATCATGTATATAAAGCTCCCAGATGTCATGAGGCAGCATAGAGGGTGACATATCATCCATCCATCCTGTACACAAAGCTCCCAGATCCCATGAGGCTCCATAGAGGGTGACATATCATCCATCCATCATGTACATAAAGCTCCCAGATCCCATGAGGCTCCGTAGAAGGTGACATATCATCCATCCATCATGTACATAAAGCTCCCAGATCCCATGAGGCTCCATAGAGGGAGACATGTCATCCATCCATCATATACATAAAGCTCCCAGATCCCATGAGGCTCCATAGAAAATGACATATTATCCATCCATCATGTACATAAAGCTCCCAGATCCCATGAGGCTCCATACAAGGTGACATATCATCCATCCATCGTGTACATAAAGCTCCCAGATCCCATGAGGCTCCATAGAGGGTGACATATCATCCATCCATCGTGTACATAAAGCTCCCAGATCCCATGAGGTTCCATAGAGGGAGACATATCATTCATCCATCACGTACATAAAGCTCCCAGATCCCATGAGGCTCCATAGAGAGTGACATATCATCCATCCATCTTGTACATAAAGCTCCCAGATCCCATGAGGCTCCATACAGGGTGACATATCATCCATCCATCATGTACATAAAGCTCCTAGATCCCATGAGGTTCCATAGAGAGTGACATATCGTCCATCCATCATGTACATAAAGCTCCCAGATCCCATGAGGCTTCATACAGGGTGACATATCATCCATCCATCATGTACATAAAGCTCCCAGATCCCATGAGGCTCCATAGAGAGTGACATATCGTCCATCCATCATGTACATAAAGCTCCCAGATCCCATGAGGCTCCATAGAAGGTGACATATCATCCATCCATCATGTACATAAAGCTCCCAGATCCCATGAGGTTCCATAGAGGGAGACATATCATTCATCCATCACGTACATAAAGCTCCCAGATCCCATGAGGCTCCATAGAGAGTGACATATCATCCATCCATCTTGTACATAAAGCTCCCAGATCCCATGAGGCTCCATACAGGGTGACATATCATCCATCCATCATGTACATAAAGCTCCTAGATCCCATGAGGTTCCATAGAGAGTGACATATCGTCCATCCATCATGTACATAAAGCTCCCAGATCCCATGAGGCTTCATACAGGGTGACATATCATCCATCCATCATGTACATAAAGCTCCCAGATCCCATGAGGCTCCATAGAGAGTGACATATCGTCCATCCATCATGTACATAAAGCTCCCAGATCCCATGAGGCTCCATAGAAGGTGACATATCATCCATCCATCATGTACATAAAGCTCCCAGATCCCATGAGGCTCCATAGAAGGTGACATATCATCCATCCATCATGTACATAAAGCTCCCAGATCCCATGAGGCTCCATAGGGACTGACATCATCCATCCATCATGTACATAAAGCTCCCAGATCCAATGAGGCTCCATAGAGGGTGACATATCATCCATCCATCATGTACATAAAGCTCCCAGATCCCATGAGGCTCCATAGAAGGTGACATATCCATCCATCATATACATAAAGCTCCCAGATCCCATGAGGCTCCATAGAAAGTGACATATCATCCATCCATCCATCCATCATGTAGATAAAGCTCCCAGATCCCATGAGGCTCCATAAGGAGTGACATATCATCCATCCATCATGTACATAAAGCACCCAGATCCCATGAGGCTCCATACAAGGTGACATATCATCCATCCATCATATACATAAAGCTCCCAGATCCCATGAGGCTCCATAGAGGGTGACATATCATCCATCCATCATGTACATAAAGCTCCCAGATCCCATGAGGTTCCATAGAGGGTGACATATCCATCCATCATGTACATAAAGCTCCCAGATCCCATGAGGCTCCATAGAGGGTGACATATCATCCATCCATCATGTACATAAAGCTCCCAGATCCCATGAGGCTCCATAGGGACTGACATCATCCATCCATCATGTACATAAAGCTCCCAGATCCAATGAGGCTCCATAGAGGGTGACATATCATCCATCCATCATGTACATAAAGCTCCCAGATCCCATGAGGCTCCATAGAAGGTGACATATCCATCCATCATATACATAAAGCTCCCAGATCCCATGAGGCTCCATAGAAAGTGACATATCATCCATCCATCCATCCATCATGTAGATAAAGCTCCCAGATCCCATGAGGCTCCATAAGGAGTGACATATCATCCATCCATCATGTACATAAAGCACCCAGATCCCATGAGGCTCCATACAAGGTGACATATCATCCATCCATCATATACATAAAGCTCCCAGATCCCATGAGGCTCCATAGAGGGTGACATATCATCCATCCATCATGTACATAAAGCTCCCAGATCCCATGAGGTTCCATAGAGGGTGACATATCCATCCATCATGTACATAAAGCTCCCAGATCCCATGAGGCTCCATAGAGGGTGACATATCATCCATCCATCATGTACATAAAGCTCCCAGATCCCATGAGTTTCCATAGAGGGTGACATATCCATCCATCCATCACGTTTATAAAGCTCCCAGATCCCATGAGGCTCCAAAGAAGGTGACATATTATCCATCCATCATGTACATAAAGCTCCCAGATCCCATGAGGCTCCATAGAGGGTGACATATCATCCATCCATCCATCATGTACATAAAGCTCCCAGATCCCATGAGGTTCCATAGAGGGTGACAAATCATCCATCCATCACGTACATAAAGCTCCCAGATCCCATGAGGCTCCATAGAAGGTGACATATCATCCATCCATCATGTACATAAAGCTGCCAGATCCCATGAGGCTCCATAGGGAGTGACATATCATCCATCATGTACATAAAGCTCCCAGATCCCATGAGGCTCCATAGAGGGTGACATATCATCTATCCATCATGTACATAAAGCTCCCAGATCCCATGAGGCTCCATAGAGGGTGACATATCATCCATCCATCATGTACATAAAGCTCCCAGATCCCATGAGGCTCCATAGAGGGTGACATATCATACATCCATCATGTACATAAAGCTCCCAGATCCCATGAGGTTCCATAGAGGGTGACATATCATTCATCATGTACATAAAGCTCCCAGATCCCATGAGGCTCCATAGAGGGTGACATATCATCCATCCATAATGTATATAAAGCTCCCAGATCCCATGAGGCTCCATAGAAAGTGACATATTATCCATCCATCATGTACATAAAGCTTCCAGATCCCATGAGGCTCCATAGAGGGTGACATATCATCCATCCATCATGTACATAAAGCTCCCAGATCCCATGAGGCTCCATAGAGGGTGACATATCGTCCATCCATCATGTACATAAAGCTCCCAGATCCCATGAGGCTCCATACAGGGTGACATATCATCCATCCATCATGTACATAAAGCTCCCAGATCCCATGAGGCTCCATAGAAAGTGACATATCATCCATCCATCATATACATAAAGCTCCCAGATCCCATGAGGCTCTATAGAGGGTGACATGTCATCCATCCATCATGTACATAAAGCTCCCAGATCCCATGAGGCTCCATAGAAAGTGACATATCATCCATTCATCATGTACATAAAGCTCCCAGATCCCATGAGGCTCCATAGAGGGTGACATATCGTCCATCCATCATGTACATAAAGCTCCCAGATCCCATGAGGCTCCATACAGGGTGACATATCATCCATCCATCATGTACATAAAGCTCCCAGATCCCATGAGGCTCCATAGAAAGTGACATATCATCCATCCATCATATACATAAAGCTCCCAGATCCCATGAGGCTCTATAGAGGGTGACATGTCATCCATCCATCATGTACATAAAGCTCCCAGATCCCATCAGGCTCCATAGAAAGTGACATATCATCCATTCATCATGTACATAAAGCTCCCAGATCCCATGAGGCTCCATAGAGGATGTCATATCGTCCATCCATCATGTACATAAAGCTCCCAGATCCCATGAGGTTCCATAGAGGGTGACATATCATCCATCCATCATGTACATAATGCTCCCAGATCCCATGAGGCTCCATAGAAGGTGACATATCATCCATCCATCATGTACATAAAGCTCCCAGATCCCATGAGGCTCCATAGAGGGTGACATATCATCCATCCATCATATACATAATGCTCCCAGATCCCATGAGGCTCCATAGAAGGTGACATATCATCCATCCATCATGTACATAAAGCTCCCAGATCACATGAGGCTCCATAGAAGGTGACATATCATCCATCCATCATGTACATAAAGCTCCCAGATCCCATGAGGCTCCATAGAGGGTGACATATCATCCATCATGTACATAAAGCTCCTAGATCCCATGAGGCTCCATAGAAGGTGACATATCATCCATCCATCATGTACATAAAGCTCCCAGATCCCATGAGGCTCCATAGAGAGTGACATATCATCCATCCATCCATCATGTACATAAAGCTCCCAGATCCCATGAGGCTTTCCCTCCTAATTGTCCCCCAAGCCTTACAATAGTACTCTTGAGAGATGGGACTCTGATATTGCGGCCCTGGACCCAGACAACTGGAGCCCACCGCCGATTAGTGCTAGAGACAGACTAATTCAAGTTAAGCGTCTTCATCGGGTCTATTACACCTCTGCACATTCACATGCTGGGGGCTAATCTCCTGATGTAGTCTATCCAAGATGTCTGACGGATATGGGTGCAATCATGCATATGTTCTGGGAATGTCGTGTCCTTCAGACTTACTAGAGGGACATTTTTGAGCTTATAGAAACAATTTTTGGAGCCCTGCGTATCTTACACCCCAAAATCTGCCCCATTGGCCTTTTGGAAGACATCGCGGTTGATGCAACAACACGCACTCTATGCTAGAAAAGTAATACTGCCCAATTAGAAGCCTCCCATAGATAGTGCGACCCCCATATAACACCCAAAATATATATATAACACCCGAAAACACATTTATACGGATGTGAATTGTAGCTGTGGGAACAACACAGGAGTAGATTTCTGCACGTACATGAAAGTGTTAAATACCACACCGCTCCCGTGTGAAGAATGGCGCACAAGTGCAATGTGATTTTTTGTTTTTGCTCCCATAAAAAATGATGGTCAATTCTTCAACAGGAATCCCCTACAAACAGGCGGCGCTGCGACTTCTCTCTCCTAACCACCGGGCGCAGGTGGGTTAACCCATTACAGTCAGCGGGCTCTTTTCCCGCGGACGTTCCATAGAAGGTGACATATCATCCATCCATCATGTACAAAAAGCTCCCAGATCCCATAAGGCTCTATAGAGGGTGACATATCATCCATCCATCATGTACATAAAGCTCCCAGATCCCATGAGGCTCCATAGGGAGTGACATATCATCCATCCATCATGTACATAAAGCTCCCAGATCCCATGAGGCTCCATAGGGAGTGACATATCATCCATCCATCATGTACATAAAGCTCCCAGATCCCATGAGTCTCCATAGAAAGTGACATATCATCCATCCATCATGTACATAAAGCTCCCAGATCCCATGAGGCTCCATAGAGGGTGACATATCGTCCATCCATCATGTACATAAAAGCTCCCAGATCCCATGAGGTTCCATAGAGGGTGACATATCATCCATCCATCATGTACATAATGCTCCCAGATCCCATGAGGTTCCATAGAAGGTGACATATCATCCATCCATCATGTACATAAAGCTCCCAGATCCCATGAGGCTCCATAGAAGGTGACATATCATCCATCCATCATGTACATAAAGCTCCCAGATCCCATGAGGCTCCATAGGGACTGACATCATCCATCCATCATGTACATAAAGCTCCCAGATCCCATGAGGTTCCATAGAAGGTGACATATCATCCATCCATCATGTACATAAAGCTCCCAGATCCCATGAGGCTCCATAGAAGGTGACATATCCATCCATCATGTACATAAAGCTCCCAGATCCCAGGAGGCTCCATAGAGGGTGATATATTATCCATCCATCATATACATAAAGCTCCCAGATCCCATGAGGCTCCATACAGGGTGACATATCATCTATCCATCACGTACATAAAGCTCCCAGATCCCATGAGGCTCCATAGGGAGTGACATATCATCCATCCATCATGTACATAAAGCTCCCAGATCCCATGAGGCTCCATAGAGGGTGACATATCATCCATCCATCATGTACACAAAGCTACCAGAGCCCATGAGGCTCCATAGAAGGTGACATATCATCCATTGATCATGTACAAAAAGCCCCCAGATCCCATAAGGCTCTATAGAGGGTGACATATCCATCCATCCGTCCATCATGTACATAAAGCTCCCAGATCCCATGAGGCTCCATAGAGGGTGACATATCATCCATCCATCATGTACATAAAGCTCCCAGATCCCATGAGGCTCCATAGAGGGTGACATATCATCCATCATGTACATAAAGCTCCTAGATCCCATGAGGCTCCATAGAAGGTGACATATCATCCATCCATCATGTACATAAAGCTCCCAGATCCCACGAGGCTCCATAGAGAGTGACATATCATCTATCCATCCATCATGTACATAAAGCTCCCAGATCCCATGAGGCTTTCCCTCCTAATTGTCCCCCAAGCCTTACAATAGTACTCTTGAGAGATGGGACTCTGATATTGCGGCCCTGGACCCAGACAACTGGAGCCCACCGCCGATTAGTGCTAGAGACAGACTAATACCCTAATACACCCCAAAATCTGCCCCATTGGCCTCGTGGAAGACATCGCGGTTGATGCAACAACACGCACTTTATGCTAGAAATGTAATACTGCCCAATTAGAAGCCTCCCATAGATAGTGCGACCCCCATATAACACCCAAAATATATATATAACACCCGAAAACACATTTATATGGATGTGAATTGTAGCTGTGGGAACAACACAGGAGTAGATTTCTGCACGTACATGAAAGTGTTAAATACCACACCGCTCCCGTGTGAAGAATGGCGCACAAGTGCAATGTGATTTTTTGTTTTTGCTCCCATAAAAAATGATGGTCAATTCTTCAACAGGAATCCCCTACAAACAGGCGGCGCTGCGACTTCTCTCTCCTAACCACCGGGCGCAGGTGGGTTAACCCATTACAGTCAGCGGGCTCTTTTCCCGCGAACGTTCCGTACATATTGCAATTGGACATAACTTGTGCAGGAATAAATACACCAAGTGGCAGTCCTCGGATATCCAACATACGGGCACACCTTCTGATCCCCAGGACGTCTTCACACGTACTATTCTGCACCTTCTGATCCCCAGGACGTCTTCACACGTACTACTCTGCACCGTCCGATCCCCAGGACGTCTTCACACGTACTACTCTGCACCGTCCGATCCCCAGGACGTCTTCACACGTACTACTCTGCACCGTCCGATCCCCAGGACGTCTTCACACGTACTACTCTGCACCGTCCGATCCCCAGGACGTCTTCACACGTACTACTCTGCACCTTCCGATCCCCAGGACGTCTTCACACGTACTACTCTGCACCGTCCGATCCCCAGGACGTCTTCACACGTACTACTCTGCACCGTCCGATCCCCAGGACGTCTTCACACGTACTACTCTGCACCGTCCGATCCCCAGGACGTCTTCACACGTACTACTCTGCACCGTCCGATCCCCAGGACGTCTTCACACGTACTACTCTGCACCGTCCGATCCCCAGGACGTCTTCACACGTACTACTCTGCACCGTCCGATCCCCAGGACGTCTTCACACGTACTACTCTGCACCGTCCGATCCCCAGGACGTCTTCACACGTACTACTCTGCACCGTCCGATCCCCAGGACGTCTTCACACGTACTACTCTGCACCGTCCGATCCCCAGGACGTCTTCACACGTACTACTCTGCACCTTCCGATCCCCAGGACGTCTTCACACGTACTACTCTGCACCTTCCGATCCCCAGGACGTCTTCAGACGTACTACTCTGCACCGTCCGATCCCCAGGACGTCTTCACACGTACTACTCTGCACCGTCCGATCCCCAGGACGTCTTCACACGTACTACTCTGCACCGTCCGATCCCCAGGACGTCTTCACACGTACTACTCTGCACCTTCTGATCCCCAGGACGTCTTCACACGTACTACTCTGCACCGTCCGATCCCCAGGACGTCTTCACACGTACTACTCTGCACCGTCCGATCCCCAGGACGTCTTCACACGTACTACTCTGCACCTTCTGATCCCCAGGACGTCTTCACACGTACTACTCTGCACCTTCTGATCCCCAGGACGTCTTCACACGTACTACTCTGCACCTTCTGATCCCCAGGACGTCTTCACACGTACTACTCTGCACCGTCTGATCCCCAGGACGTCTTCACACGTACTACTCTGCACCGTCTGATCCCCAGGACGTCTTCACACGTACTACTCTGCACCGTCTGATCCCCAGGACGTCTTCACACGTACTACTCTGCACCGTCTGATCCCCAGGACGTCTTCACACGTACTACTCTGCACCGTCTGATCCCCAGGACGTCTTCACACGTACTACTCTGCACCGTCTGATCCCCAGGACGTCTTCACACGTACTACTCTGCACCGTCTGATCCCCAGGACGTCTTCACACGTACTACTCTGCACCGTCTGATCCCCAGGACGTCTTCACACGTACTACTCTGCACCGTCTGATCCCCAGGACGTCTTCACACGTACTACTCTGCACCGTCTGATCCCCAGGACGTCTTCACACGTACTACTCTGCACCGTCTGATCCCCAGGACGTCTTCACACGTACTACTCTGCACCGTCTGATCCCCAGGACGTCTTCACACGTACTACTCTGCACCGTCTGATCCCCAGGACGTCTTCACACGTACTACTCTGCACCGTCTGATCCCCAGGACGTCTTCACACGTACTACTCTGCACCGTCTGATCCCCAGGACGTCTTCACACGTACTACTCTGCACCGTCTGATCCCCAGGACGTCTTCACACGTACTACTCTGCACCGTCTGATCCCCAGGACGTCTTCACACGTACTACTCTGCACCTTCTGATCCCCAGGACTTCTTCACACGTACTACTCTGCACCTTCTGATCCCCAGGACGTCTTCACACGTACTACTCTGCACCGTCCGATCCCCAGGACGTCTTCACACGTACTACTCTGCACCTTCTGATCCCCAGGACGTCTTCACACGTACTACTCTGCACCTTCTGATCCCCAGGACGTCTTCACACGTACTACTCTGCACCGTCTGATCCCCAGGACGTCTTCACACGTACTACTCTGCACCTTCTGATCCCCAGGACGTCTTCACACGTACTACTCTGCACCTTCTGATCCCCAGGACGTCTTCACACGTACTACTCTGCACCTTCTGATCCCCAGGACGTCTTCACACGTACTCTGCACCTTCTGATCCCCAGGACGTCTTCACACGTACTACTCTGCACCTTCTGATCCCCAGGACGTCTTCACACGTACTCTGCACCTTCTGCCGGGTTTGCATATTCATTGCGTAAATGTGCAGCGAATACAAATGTATTTAATATATTCCCTGCGCATTTACGCCATTTCTGTCTGGAATCCGAACCAAAATAGGACAAGCTGTGATTTGTTGTCTGCATCCCTTCAGCTCGCCGTGTTACGCGGCTGATCTCCCCTCAGCGTTCTCATATCCCCGGAGCCCGTCAGCAGGTTTGCTGGTGAGGGGAGTCATGAGAGGTCCCTTAGGGAGGACCTTCCTTCTGAAGTGCCCTCCGCTCCATCCAGCAGTGACTGGTGTAGAAGATGTCATTGAGAATCAGTAAGGGAAGGACGGCCGGCGCTCGCTGCCACGTCTGCCACATCCCTCTCCGCATTTAGATCATCAGCCACAAGACGCTGCGGACTGGAAACTGACACAAAGCCTTTTATTCCACAGAAATGTAAAATATACAATTGTACAGATTATTACATGTAGAGCCCCTCGCCGGCCGCTCGTCTCCTGCCAATGGCGCTGCATGTAGGGGGAGGGGCGTCGAGTCCACCGGGAAGGCACGGGAGGAACGGATTCATTATTGCTCAATAAACAAGTGCCCCCCCCCCCCACCCCCCAAACTGACGGGTGAAACAGGACAGCGAACAAAGCGGAAGACTGAGCGGCTCCAGGAAGCGGCCGGAACGGCTCGCCATGGCGCACGGAAATTATTCCGTTGATGGAGAGTATGA
Organism: Eleutherodactylus coqui; assembly: GCF_035609145.1. Lineage (NCBI taxonomy): Eukaryota > Metazoa > Chordata > Amphibia > Anura > Eleutherodactylidae > Eleutherodactylus > Eleutherodactylus coqui. The sequence goes on along the minus strand of NW_027102625.1, from coordinate 95,597 downwards.
GGGGCTGCGACTGAATGGGGGGGACAAATCCAAGGAATGTTCCGGGGAGGGGGGGGGGGGGCAGCAGAGCCAACACTGGTAGCACCTGAATGGGAGGTCCATGGGGAGGGGCAGCCGCCAGCTACCTACACAAGGACACTCCGCGAGGGCCGGCGCAGTCCTACGGAACTAGCAGCGGATAATGGAAACCTCTGCCACATTCAATAAGACTTTTCTAAGATCTCTGCTTGCTGTCAGACTGAACACTTACTGAATTCAGCTCACATACATGAATGCAAAGGTCATCATAGGCTGAAACTCCTGCTTGCCGTCAGTGAATGAGATTTTTCTTTTGAATTAAAGCAATATTATAAAGTTGTAAGTAGTTTCATCGCAGGATCCCTTTAAGGTGGACGATGCAGAAGCTTCCTTAGCGCCGGCTTTAAAGCTCAACTCATTCCTAACTCTAATGACTGGAGAGCGACTAATGGATACGGAGCGTCACCTATGAAGCCCCGTCAGTGCATGTCTATCCCGGGGCCCCTGGTGGATGAGTCACATGATCATAGGGGATCCTTAAAGGATGAATCTGCATTGCCCTGTCTGAGCTGTGGCCACAGGGAATACACCGTGGAAATGGCGGAGCAGACAAGGACCGCGCCGATGAACATGTAACATACAAAAGACACGGATATTGCTGTATCCACCTCCCATGTAACACTGAAGAGATGGAACTTGTCCCCACAAGTCGTCAGAATGGAAGCCACCAGGCCTATGGCAGTCAAAGGGTTAAATACGCAGCTTTAGAAGCTCGAAACCAGAACAAAAGGAAACAGACAGCGACCTAAAAAAGTCCATATACAATAATAAGGTCTCCTCTTCATATGTACAAAATGTTTACACAAGGGGGAGGGGCGAGACGAGCCGAATTCCTGGCTGCGCTCTTTAGATCCGCCAGAGACTTGGGATTGGGGGAGGTTGAAATTTCACTATTGACCCCCCCAAAAAATCCTGGGGATCAACAGTCGTAAAGTGCAAATCTACTGCACGGCGAGGTCATCCGCTCATCCTCCTACATCATCAGAAGTCACAAAGGGTTCTAGGAATCTACTCCAAAAACAAAGTTGCAGGAAATGAGATTAAAGGAGTCGCAGGTGCTTTGGGATTAAACTGTCAGGACTTCAAAAACAGAGCAACAAGGCGGCCGCGGCCACTCGGAGACGCCATCGCCAGATTCACACCGCGAGTTCACCGGCACAACTGCTGCTCCTTCCAGGTTACGTCCGGACTCTCCGACGGGCACGGGGTTCTTGGTTAGGCTGAAGCAAGAACATGACCTGTCGTACAGTCACTCCCATCATCTCTCGTCAGCCGCCACCGAGGAGCAGCGGTGTCAGCAGTATTTCTGGAAGACCAAGAATAAAAGCAATTGGAGAATAAGTCACTTCCTCTTCGATAACAGAGACAACATTCTCTTCTGCACAAGGAAAGACTAGAAGCAATGGGATGAAACTGAAAGGGAGGAGACAGATTAGATATTAGACAGTGAGGGGGATCAATGAGTGGAACAGGTTGCCACGGGAGGTGGGGAGTTCTCCTTCAATGGGAGTCTTCAGAGGCAGACAGACATCTGTCTGGGATGATTTAGTGACCCTGCACTGAGCAGGGGGTTGGACCTGATGACCCCAGAGGAGCCGATGACCCTGGAGGACCCGGTGGACCCTTTCAACTCTAGGATTCTATGACCACTTGGGTTACGAGAGCAGCGGCAATGGACATGCACTATACCACCACAAGAGGGCGCACCGACTACACCATGTATGGTCACTAGAGGCCGTGGTCAGGGGAGCCCAGATATCTATACGTGTGGCAACGTTGCAGGCAGGAGAGAGTCACCTGATCCGGCCCCATCGGCATCCCAGACATCGGTAAGCTGTTCATCTGTATCTGCCCCATGTGACTGCCGTTGCTGTTCATGTGCATCATGTTGTACGTTCCGGGGGCGGTTTGGTGCCCGTACTGCTGTGGGAACGAGCTGCAACACAAAAACAGAAAATCAGCAAGACAAAAACCACCCTTTATGTGCCAGAAACATCAGCGCCCCGGCCGCTGCAGTCAGAGTTCTGCCGGGTAACCAGAAGCTGCAGCTTATCTGAGCGCACACAATAAACCACTTCTAGCGGCCGACCAAGTAAGGCGATCTCAGACCGAACGGTCGTCACTCAGTCCTTGGTTGGAGTTTAGACCGAATGATTAACGATTGCACTGGGGAACAAATAGAGTTTTTTCTTGGCGCCGGGAATCTCCGACCTGATTGAGAGTCTTTTTGTGCCGCTGATTAGAGAAACGCTTTTCTTTTCTTTGCAGGAGCTCCAGTTTTTGAGATATGGCTGACATCCCGTTATTTTGGCTGCTGGCGTACTTTGTATTGGTGGTTGGGCTGATGTTATAGGTGTGTTGTTTGTATCCCGGACAGAGATATGGTGACATTAGGAAGACAACGTGTCTATCGTCCTGATGTTTCGGGTTTCCTTCCCTCAGTAGAGAGGAGCCAGAATGGACTTTATGAAAAGTGCTTATTTACCTTCCTCCACAGACTGGGGACTAAGACGAGCCAAAACACCACATATTGTGCGCAAAACCTGTACAGCACACCTGCCACAATGGTGGAACGGGGAAAGGAAGTGCATGAAATGTGGTATCCCAACGGTACGGTGCGAGCAGCGCAACCAGAGAGACGACGGCTACTTTGGTTGGGTGAATATAAAGGACATCAATGGAAAAACCGGAGTAAGGGGACAAATCCGGATTTGGCCGCCGCTAAACACCCCATGCCACATCCAGAAGATATACCTGACCCAACATGTAGCAGCCGTCCAGAGCTCCTTAAAGAAACAGATGAGCCGGGAGCTGGGAGCAACGTGACAACGATTTCCAAGGAGCTTCATCAGCGGCATAGGGCTTCAATCCAACAGAACTGAACGACCTCTAAAGAGACCGAACTCTTCCAAAGAAAGCGTCCGAGTGGTCAGCTTCTGGCCAGCCGACAAAAGTTAACTGGGAACTAAAATCACAGCGCAACGCAACAGAGGGGAGGAGTTTCTGAGAGTCTTCACAGAAAATGGTTTTATTTTCTGCAACAACATGCGAGGCTTCCTCGTCAAACTGAATGGGGGTGAATGCACACCAAGCCAATGGCGGTTGTTCTTCGCTCTGAACGCAGCCTGAAACGTGTACGTCTACATAACGGAGACAGATAGATGTCGGTTCTTATTGGTCACTCAGTATGCAGGAAGATCAGGCGACAATAGCCACAGTCCTACAGAAGATGGACCATCTGTGCGGATCTCCTTCTAGGGCAGCAGGGTGGGTACACGGGGCACCATGTCTTCTATGTCTGTGGGACAGCAAAGCTAAAGATCAACACCGGGTGAGAAGATAACGGCCTTCCGGAGAAAACAGTATCACAGAAGCTTTGGCGGACGGAGAGGAGATCCTACTGCCACCATTAGACAGTCAACTTGGTTGGATGAAGCAGTTTGTAAAGGCTCTCGGGAGATGGAATGCGCTTCAACTACATATGTAGAAACTTAAAGCAGCTATATTCAATGGAATGAAAATCAGGGAACTCGCGAGAGCCCAGCGTTTACTAACTCCTCCCGTGCGCGGTCGCCGTTCTGGTTGGCTGTAAGGAATGGCGGGTGACTACAGAGCACTGGTGCAGAATACGAGGGGGTGCTGATAAGTATTGAGCCTTACCCAGAATTGAGCTAGGACGCTGTAAATTGGGGGCTGTACTTGTCTATTGGTCTATGTTCAATGTGAAGTCTCCCTGCAGCCTAACATACCAGGCAGCATCTCCAAAGACGTTCATAGTGGAAGAGCAGAGAACCAGAATCACAATCCTGTTTCTCCAAGGTGGATGTGCGAAGCAGATTCATGATGACGGTCACAAGCTTTAGGTGACGGCGGCCCTTCATAGGCAACAGGTAAACGTCGGGCTGTAAATTTTAAAACTGGCCATTTCGGTGTTGAACGTGATAAACCCAGTGAAGCCCGATCTCCGTCTCCTTGCCTGCAAATGTAAAATCCATCCATGACGTGATCATTGAGGACCGCCGAATATGGCTACACATCTGGGGAGATCAGTGAGAGAGCTGGTGCCGTTATCCACAACGACTGGGGAAGGAGAACGCTTCCAGCCAAGTGGATCCCGGACAGAAGAGACGTGTGGAGACATCGGCGGCAGCTGCTGTGGAGCATTCTGCTAGTAAGGAGGCAGATTTCCTGGACAATCTGGTAACTGCTGATGATGGATCTACTGATCCAGAGACAAAGGAACGGAGACGCAGCGGATCCCCCGGCCAAAGACCTCCCTGTGCAAAGGTCAGCACCGAAGCAAATGGCAGCCATGTTTTGGGATGAGAAGGGAGTTCTGCTCGTGGACCTCCCAGAGGGTTCAACCATTAATGCAACATATTACTGTTCGTTATTCACAAAGCTGAGGCAAAATATTAAGGAAAAACGATGTGGAAAGCTCTCCAAAGGTGTCATCCGCTGCCTGACAATAACCATCACACACGGCAGGTGCTAGCATTACAAAAATGACCTCCATAGACTTTCAGCTGATGCCCCACCCACCCTATTCGCCCGGCCTAGCTCCATCTGACAACCATCTATTTCCCAATCTCAAAAAAACACCTAAAGGGACAATGGTTTAGGCGTGTTGTGGAGGCAACTAATGCTGCATGAGTGGTCGGACCGGCAGTCGGAAGAATTCTATTTGCAGGGACTTAAAAAGCTGCAGGAGAGACGTCACAAGTGCATCCTGGGGGATATGTAGAATCGACAGGTTCAGCTTCCTAGCTCCATTTTTTCTGGGCAAGACTCAATACTCACAGCACCCCCTGTATGCGCACAGCATCCTGGACGAGTATGGCGTTCCTCTATCTGTACAGTCATTGGGATCCATTGTGCCTTGGTGATGTTGGCGACAAACAGGGGGAACAATTTCCCTAAGGACCATGGAAGAACGTGGACAATGGCGTATATACATGGTGGCGGACTACTGTTGGCCATCGTAGGACATCGCAGAGACGAGGGTTCAGTCACACGTCCCAATGAACAAACTGCTTTGTAGTTGGTCTTCCGGCACCAGAGATTGTTATAGTTAGTGGTGTGAAATAGTCTGTAGTGGAAAGGAGCCCCGAACGTGGTCCTCGGCATCTACGAGCCGGGACCATCCAGATGCTCTAACCAAACCTCGTGTCCCGGGGCAGCGGCTGCAATAAGCTAGGCTCTGACATGGCACACTACATGGCGTGGTGTAACCCGCAGGGACCATCCAGATGCTCTAACCAAACCTCGTGTCCCAGGGCAGCGACTGCAATAAGCTAGGCTCTGACATGGCACACTACATGGCGTGGTGTAACCTGCGGGGACCATCCAGATGCTCTAACCAAACCTCGTGTCCCGGGGCAGCGGCTGCAATAAGCTAGGCTCTGACATGGCACTCTACATGGCGTGGTGTAACCCGCAGGGACCATCCAGATGCTCTAACCAAACCTCGTGTCCCGGGGCAGCGGCTGCAATAAGCTAGGCTCTGACATGGCACACTACATGGCGTGGTGTAACCTGCGAGGACCATCCAGATGCTCTAACCAAACCTCGTGTCCCGGGGCAGCGGCTGCAATAAGCTAGGCTCTGACATGGCACACTACATGGCGTGGTGTAACCTGCAGGGACCATCCAGATGCTCTAACCAAACCTCGTGTCCCGGGGCAGCGGCTGCAATAAGCTAGGCTCTGACATGGCACACTACATGGCGTGGTGTAACCTGCAGGGACCATCCAGATGCTCCAACCAAACCTCGTGTCCCGGGGCAGCGGCTGCAATAAGCTAGGCTCTGACATGGCACACTACATGGCGTGGTGTAACCTGCGGGGACCATCCAGATGCTCTAACCAAACCTCGTGTCCCGGGGCAGCGGCTGCAATAAGCTAGGCTCTGACATGGCACACTACATGGCGTGGTGTAACCTGCAGGGACCATCCAGATGCTCTAACCAAACCTCGTGTCCCGGGGCAGCGGCTGCAATAAGCTAGGCTCTGACATGGCACACTACATGGCGTGGTGTAACCAGCAGGGACCATCCAGATGCTCTAACCAAACCTTGTGTCCCGGGGCAGCGGCTGCAATAAGCTAGGCTCTGACATGGCACACTACATGGCGTGGTGTAACCTGCAGGGACCATCCAGATGCTCTAACCAAACCTCGTGTCCCGGGGCAGCGGCTGCAATAAGCTAGGCTCTGACATGGCACACTACATGGCGTGGTGTAACCTGCAGGGACCATCCAGATGCTCTAACCAAACCTCGTGTCCCGGGCAGCGGCTGCAATAAGCTAGGCTCTGACATGGCACACTACATGGCGTGGTGTAACCTGCAGGGACCATCCAGATGCTCTAACCAAACCTCGTGTCCCGGGGCAGCGGCTGCAATAAGCTAGGCTCTGACATGGCACACTACATGGCGTAGTGTAACCTGCGGGGACCATCCAGATGCTCTAACCAAACCTCGTGTCCCGGGGCAGCAGCTGCAATAAGCTAGGCTCTGACATGGCACACTACATGGCGTGGTGTAACCTGCGGGTACCATCCAGATGCTCTAACCAAACCTCGTGTCCCGGGGCAGCGGCTGCAATAAGCTAGGCTCTGACATGGCACACTACATGGCGTGGTGTAACCTGCAGGGACCATCCAGATGCTCTAACCAAACCTCGTGTCCCGGGGCAGCAGCTGCAATAAGCTAGGCTCTGACATGGCACACTACATGGCGTGGTGTAACCTGCAGGGACCATCCAGATGCTCTAACCAAACCTCGTGTCCCGGGGCAGCGGCTGCAATAAGCTAGGCTCTGACATGGCACACTACATGGCGTAGTGTAACCTGCGGGGACCATCCAGATGCTCTAACCAAACCTCGTGTCCCGGGGCAGCAGCTGCAATAAGCTAGGCTCTGACATGGCACACTACATGGCGTGGTGTAACCTGCGGGTACCATCCAGATGCTCTAACCAAACCTCGTGTCCCGGGGCAGCGGCTGCAATAAGCTAGGCTCTGACATGGCACACTACATGGCGTGGTGTAACCTGCAGGGACCATCCAGATGCTCTAACCAAACCTCGTGTCCCGGGGCAGCGGCTGCAATAAGCTAGGCTCTGACATGGCACACTACATGGCGTGGTGTAACCTGCGGGGACCATCCAGATGCTCTAACCAAACCTCGTGTCCCGGGGCAGCGGCTGCACATTAAGTTTCTAAAGAGCTAAAATTAACAATTGTTCAGTGTAAACGCAGCCGCCGATCGGACGAACGGTAAATCGCTCATTTTGTGCTCAACTTTCATTTTTTGAAGGGGCAGCGTAGATAGACGAGAACCGAAAAACAGAAGAATTATGACTGCAGCTCTGAAGTATAATACCTGATAGACCAGATGGAGATAACTGGTTGTACACCGAACACGTAGAACACACTGAGGACCAGACCGGGTTGAAGAGGAGGATTTGCTGAACTTACCTGGGCCTCGCCATGTTTCCTGATGGCCAACCCTTCATGTCTGGCGACTGGTACATTTGTGCGCTCTGCGAGTGTGGGTTCTGAGAGGGAGCCATTCTCGATGTCATCATGGGGTTGGGGGGGCTGGAGACTCTTCCAAATGTGGGATCAGCCTGCTGATTCATCCCTACAGTGAGGAGCACAATGCAAATGCCACCCATGAAGGAAGTCAGGAGACACTTATCTCTCAGACATCTCACCATTTACCTCTCATCCAGCTTACCATAATTGGGTGGGTAGGGGAACTGCTGAGGAGGGGCTTGAGGCATGGGGGGGCCACCCAGTGGATTCTCCATACTGGCCGTAGCAGTGACATTGGGCGGGGGACTGAACCCCTGGGACTGTCCTTGCTGCTGCTGGATAAGCATTGCCATTCGTTGCTGGCGGAGTTGGTGACTGATCAGTTCCCGGTTTCGCTGGGCGACCATCTGAGCATTCAGAAATCCCTGCTGCGAAAAGAGGAGCATAAAATCCAGCAAACGCATCCGCCAGCTACTAATCTGCAATCCACTGCGGGTGAAAACACAACTGCCACCATATTAGATTGTGACACCGTATATGAAGTGCCAGCGCCCCTCACCTGCGATGCTACAGGCGTCTGCATCACTGGCCGCATCACCCCCGCTCCGCTGACATTCATGCTCTCCACCTTCATCTCCAACGCTTGTCGGCTTTGGTTTAAGAACTGAAGACAGAACAACAGGCGTCAGCGGCTCGTCCTACACTAGAAGGACACAGTCTGCTGCTGTGTGTAGGTTACCTGGAGGGGGCGCTCTTACCTGCTGCCCCTGTAGCCTCTGCTGGAGCTGCATCCTCAGCTGTTTTGGGATGTTTGTTCGGGGTCTTATGAGATTAGCCCGCGGGTGTATTCCTTGCAGGGGGAAGTTGCCTTGTTGCTGTCCCATTTGACCCATCATGGAGTTGAAGGGTGCGTGTTGCCCCTGTATGTTACTGAAGCCTCCAGCTTGCATCGTAGACCCCTGCCCTGGGTATGGCTGCCCGTACATAGGAGGCTTCTGATCCATCAGCACCGGGGAGTCTTGACGCTGGAAGGTGTCCGGTTGGGGTTCTAGGGCCTGGCCCTGCAAAGAGTTAACAACAGTGAAGTGAATTATGAGCCGCTTAAGGTCATTCTATACAGACTCCTTCCCCCAATATGCCCCACACCCACCTGATTGACAAGCTCTGGGATCCCCAAGGCCCGATCTATTTCTTCCAGCCCATTGGGGTCGGTGTTGCTCAGGAGGGTGTGCAGCTGGTCCAGCAGAGCAATCTCATCCGTCTGTCCTTCTACAGTTGATGGAGGACACAGGAGATCATCCAAGGAACTGCGGCCAAGCTGCCTGCAAGGTGAAGAGAGAAAATACGGGTTAACCCCAAGACTCACAGAAGTAAAGGCCACGTCGTGGGAGAGCTGCTCGCACCGGTTCTGAGGTCCGCTAGGTGCCTGCTCCATAGACATCATGCTATCCGGCCAGGACCCTGCAGGGTTAGACGGAGCTTGTGAGTAAGGGTTGGAGCCCATTCCCATTGCCAAGTCATTCGGTCCTAGAAAAGTAAGATACAATTATTGGAAGACTACAAAACTGACGGCTAAAAGTCTGAATGAGCAATCCGGCACGCAATTCTGAACTTCATACACCATGCTGCACCGCCACCTCTCACATCCAGATAGATTAATTTACTCTCGGAAGGGAAGGCGAGAGGGGAGGCGCGAGGGAAGGCGAGAGGGGAGGCGCGAGGGAAGGCGAGAGGGGAGGCGCGAGGGAAGGCGAGAGGGGAGGCGCGAGGGAAGGCGAGAGGGGAGGCGCGAGGGAAGGCGAGAGGGGAGGCGCGAGGGAAGGCGAGAGGGGAGGCGCGAGGGAAGGCGAGAGGGGAGGCGCGAGGGAAGGCGAGAGGGGAGGCGCGAGGGAAGGCGAGAGGGGAGGCGCGAGGGAAGGCGAGCGGGGAGGCGCGAGGGAAGGCGAGCGGGGAGCCCGAAGGGAAGGCGAGCGGGGAGCCCGAAGGGAAGGCGAGCGGGGAGCCCGAAGGGAAGGCGAGCGGGGAGCCCGAAGGGAAGGCGAGCGGGGAGCCCGAAGGGAAGGCGAGCGGGGAGCCCGAAGGGAAGGCGAGCGGGGAGCCCGAAGGGAAGGCGAGCGGGGAGCCCGAAGGGAAGGCGAGCGGGGAGCCCGAAGGGAAGGCGAGCGGGGAGCCCGAAGGGAAGGCGAGCGGGGAGCCCGAAGGGAAGGCGAGAGGGGAGCCCGAAGGAAAGGCGAGAGGGGAGCCCGAAGGGAAGGCGAGAGGGGAGCCCGAAGGGAAGGCGAGAGGGGAGCCCGAAGGGAAGGCGAGAGGGGAGCCCGAAGGGAAGGCGAGAGGGGAGCCCGAAGGGAAGGCGAGAGGGGAGCCCGAAGGGAAGGCGAGAGGGGAGCGCGAAGGGAAGGCGAGAGGGAAGCCCGAAGGGAAGGCGAGAGGGAAGCCCGAAGGGAAGGCGAGAGGGAAGCCCGAAGGGAAGGCGAGAGGGAAGCCCGAAGGGAAGGCGAGAGGGAAGCCCGAAGGGAAGGCGAGAGGGAAGCCTGAAGGGAAGGCGAGAGGGAAGCGCGAAGGGAAGGCGAGAGGGAAGCGCGAAGGGAAGGCGAGAGGGAAGCCCGAAGGGAAGGCGAGAGGTGAGTCGGGAGGGAAGGCGAGAGGTGAGTCGGGAGGGAAGGCGAGAGGTGAGTCGGGAGGGAAGGCGAGTGTAACAGAAAGGAAGAAGAGAGGAGAAGGGAGCGGAGCCAGAAAGGAAGAATAGATGAGAATAGAGAAGGGAAGGCAAGAGAAAGGAAGAAGAGAGGGTGGTGCCGGAAAGGGGGTAAGAGTGGAAGGGAGAGGCAAGCTGGAAGAAAGGAGCAACACGAAGGGAGGAGATGTCGCTCCACCACCTGCGCTAGCGACCCCCTCCCCTCACACCTCCTCCGATCCTTCTCCCCAGTGGTCATCTCCCATCTAACCACTATATTCAACCTCTCTCTGACCTCTGGCATGTTTCCCTCTTCTTTCAAACACGCCATCATATCCCCACTGCTAAAGAAGCCGACTGGACACGACTGATGCTGCCAACTACCGACCCATCTCACACCTCCCCTTCATCTCCAAACTACTAGAACGCCTGGTTTATTCCCACCTTGTAAGCTATCTATCAGAGCACTCTCTCCTAGACCCCCTACAGTCTGGATTCCGACCTCAACACTCGACAGAAACTGCCCTTACAAGGGTATCCAATGACCTACTGACAGCCAAATCGAGGGGCGATTACTCCCTACTGATCCTCCTCGACCTCTCCGCAGCATTTGACACTGTTGACCACAAACTCCTCCTCAGTATGCTACGCTCCATCGGCCTAAAGGACACTGCCCTCTCCTGGTTCTCCTCCTACCTATCTGACTGCTCTTTCAGCATCTCCTTTGCTGGCTCTACCTCCCCTCCTCTTCCCCTTGCTGTTGGGGTCCCCCAGGGCTCGGTCCTCGGCCCCCTCCTTTTCTCTATCTACACAGCCCCTATTAGACAGACCATCAGGAGATTCGGCCTCCAATACCCCCTCTATGCTGATGGCACCCAGCTATACACCTCTGCCCGTGACATCTCTGCACCTTTACTCCAAAACATCACTGACTGTCTGTCCGCTGTCTCTAACCCCATGTCCTCTCTCTACCTAAAACTAAACCTCTCTAAAACTGACCTGCTGGTATTTCCACCCTCCACTAACCAACCTCCTCCTGACATCTCCATCTCAGTGTGTGGCACCATAACTCCCAGCACGCCCGCTGCCTTGGGGTCATATTTGATTCTGATCTCTCTTTTACCCCCTACATCCAATCTCTGGCCCGAACATGTCAGCCGCACATCAAGAACATCGCAAGAATCCGCTCTTTTCTCGCTGCAGACACGCTAAAAACGCTCACTGTCGCCCTCATCCGCTCCCGGCTGGATTATTGCAACCCACTGCTGATTGGCCTCCCCTGCACCAGACTCTACCCCAATCCATCCTGAATGCGTCAGCCAGGCTCATCTTCCTGTCCAGCCGCTACTCGGACACCTCTGCCCTGTGCCGGTCACTGCACTGGCTGCCCGTTAAATACAGAATTCAATTCAAACTCACCACCTTCATCCGCAAAGCCCTCCACAGTGCAGCGCCCCCCTATATTGTATCCCTCATCCACAGCACCGCGCCGCCCTATATTGTATCCCTCATCCACAGCGCCGCCCCCCTATATTGTATCCCTCATCCACAGTGCAGCGCTCCCCTATATTGTATCCCTCATCCACAGCGCAGCGCCGCCCTATATTGTATCCCTCATCCACAGTGCAGCGCCCCCTATATTGTATCCCTCATCCACAGCACCGCGCCGCCCTATATTCTATCCCTCATCCACAGCGCAGCGCCCCCCTATATTGTATCCCTCATACACAGCGCAGCGCCCCCCTATATTGTATCCCTCATCCACAGCGCAGCGCCCCCCTATATCGTCTCCCTCATCTCAATCCATCACCCAGCCCAGGCTCTCCGCTCTGCTAACGAAACCAGACTGAGCACCCCTTTAATTCGAACTTCTCATTCCCGCCTCCAAGACTTCTCCAGAGCAGCACCGGTCCTCTGGAACGCACTACCAAAGGCTACCCGGGCAATCCAGGACTCGCAGAACTTCAAGCGTGCTCTAAAAACGCACCTCTTCAGGGAGGCATACCGCATTCCCTAAACAAACCCCTCTGTACTCCACCTGATAACATGCTCTCTGACCTACTGACTGCAATCCCTGCTAGCCATCATAAACCGATCCTGCCGTCACATGGCTAAATGTCTGACCATTGTCTGTGTATAGCATCCCTCACACTACACCCCGCCATACCGTGCACATCTCCACCCCGCCATACCGTGCACATCTCCACCTCACCATACCGCATTCCCTAAACAAACCCCTTTGTACTCCGCCTGATAACATGCTCCCTGACCTACTGACTGCAATCCCTGCCCCCTGCAGTTATACCGATCCTGCTGTCACACGGCTAAATGTCTGACCATTGTCTGTGTGTAGCATCCCTCACTCTCCACCTCACCATACTGTGCACATCTCCACCCCCCCCCCCCATACCGTGCACATCTCCATCCCCCCATACCGCGCACATCTCCAGCCCCTTTACCTTCTGTATCCCCCCATTACTTGTAGTATGTAAGCTCGTTGGAGCAGGACCCGCACCCCTATTGTTTCCATCAGCTGATTACTATGTAACCGTGGTTCTGTAATGTTTGTCCTTCTGTCTTTCTGTATCCCCTGTCTGTGTAAGCGCTGCGGGATATGTTGGCGCTATACAAATACAGATTATTATTATGCAAAGGTCATTATCCGTATACATCCCCCGCCTTGCCCTCCCGAGCAGTCTGCTCAATGTACCGATCACACCAGATGGAGGAACACTACAACTACCATCATCAAGCGGGAAGTGGATTTTAATAGCTTTCTAGTCTCATCCTGGATACATGCACTCACTCATCGGCATCATCTGCTGCTGCAGCACCGGCTGGCTCCCTGGAATACTGTTGGACCGCGCTGGAAGCCCCGCCATGTTTCCACTCATTGCCGGCCGTGGCATGGATGTGTTGTACTCCGGTCCCTGCCTCCCAACTGGCCCAGTGCTGGAGGGCTCCATGCGGCTGACAGCCGAGTTCTGCACAGCCCACTCACCCGCTGGGTGCTGGCTCATGCCCCTGCTGGGACCGTTACCTGAAAAGGAAGGGGAATAGTTAAAGTCCCAGAATGACCAACCCAGCTCACTTCCCCAGTACAACCAGCTGCGTACCCATCAGCCCAAAGCCATCTTGTGCGTCCATCATTCGCGGACTTCCCATCATACTTTGCTTTGGCATAATTGGAAAATTACTGACACTCCTGACCGGCGGGGTGGCGTTGCCTGGGATGGTGCTGTCCAATGACATTGCCCGATTGAAAGGAGGCCGAGTGACTTGTACATTCTGTGGACTCCTCATACCTAAAGATTAGAGAGCCAAATCAGGTAAAACCGGAAACACAGTGCAATCAAAATAACATGGTATAGCGCAAATGTAAGAACCGCCCAGAGAACGGAACCAAAGGGGTTAACCAGCTTATAAAAACGCCTATTAACCCTGCATACATGACAAGAGTGAGGCCCTCTTACCTGCGGTGATCTAGCAGGCCTGCCGGTCTTAAGCCGATAACACATGACCGCTGCAGCCAATCAGAGGCCATAGTCACCTGCTGCAGCGACTAGTATCATGGCTTCCACTGCTGAGAGGTAATGCCAGCCGACTGACATGTGACCGCTGCAGCCAATCAGAGGCCATAGTCACCTGCTGCAGCGACTAGTATCATGGCTTCCACTGCTGAGAGGTAATGCCAGCCGACTGACATGTGACCGCTGCAGCCAATCAGAGGCCATAGTGCTCACCTGCCGCAGCGACTAGCATCACGGCTTCCACTGCTGAGAGGTAATACCACCCGCCCGGCATGTGACCTCTGCAGCCAATCAGAGGACATAGTGCTCACCTGCCGCAGCGACTAGTATCACGGCTCCCACTGCTGAGAGGTAATACCACCCGCCCGGCATGTGACCTCTGCAGCCAATCAGAGGCCATAGTGCTCACCTGCCGCAGCGACTAGTATCATGGCTCCCACTGCTGAGAAGTAATGCCACCCGCCCGGCATGTGACCTCTGCAGCCAATCAGAGGCCATAGTGCTCACCTGCCGCAGCGACTAGTATCATGGCTCCCACTGCTGAGAGGTAATACCACCCGCCCGGCATGTGACCTCTGCAGCCAATCAGAGGCCATAGTGCTCACCTGCTGCAGCGACTAGTATCATGGCTCCCACTGCTGAGAGGTAATGCCAGCCGACTGACATGTGACCTCTGCAGCCAATCAGAGGCCATAGTGCTCACCTGCCACAGCGACTAGTATCACGGCTTCCACTGCTGAGAGGTAATACCACCCGCCCGGCATGTGACCTCTGCAGCCAATCAGAGGCCATAGTGCTCACCTGCCGCAGCGACTAGTATCATGGCTCCCACTGCTGAGAGGTAATGCCACCCGCCCGGCATGTGACCGCTGCAGCCAATCAGAGGCCATAGTGCTCACCTGCTGCAGTGACTAGCATCATGGCTCCCACTGCTGAGAGGTAATGCCACCCGCCCGGCATGTGACCGCTGCAGCCAATCAGAGGCCATAGTGCTCACCTGCCGCAGCGACTAGTATCACGGCTTCCACTGCTGAGAGGTAATACCACCCGCCCGGCATGTGACCGCTGCAGCCAATCAGAGGCCATAGTGCTCACCTGCCGCAGCGACTAGTATCACGGCTCCCACTGCTGAGAAGTAATGCCACCCACCCGGCATGTGACCGCTGCAGCCAATCAGAGGCCATAGTGCTCACCTGCCGCAGCGACTAGTATCATGGCTCCCACTGCTGAGAGGTAATACCACCCGCCCGGCATGTGACCGCTGCAGCCGCAGATCGCTGGGGAATTAGAGGTGATCACTCGTTTTCTAATACTTGCAGGATTTCAGGTCTCTTTACAGAGTGCGGCCACTTAAAGCGCTGTGAGAAGTTACTCAACTGTTTAATAACCTCTGCTACTGATCAGTGAACAGGAACAAATCCAGAGGAGCTCCTGACCCCAGACTTCCCACAGAGGAGAGTCTGTTACAGTGTATCAGTAATGAAATCCACCCCGAGCTGAACACAACAGCAGCTCAAATCCCTCTCCTGGGCGGGATTGTTCCCATTCACTGACAGCAAGCAGACATTTTGGAAATTGATTAAAAACTGAAACACAAATGGGAGAATAATTATTATTACAGCCTTAAATTTAGTGTAAAACTACTGCCGGCTGAAGATGCGCCAAATGCGTCCCCGTCTCGCACCGCAGCGCCGGCGCATCTTGCTGCACATATCAGACCCTTCCGTCCTGACAACGCCTTTTGCTCCTTTTACTTTGGGCCAAAACTTTGACAAATTTAAAAGACGCATCTAGGCCACGCCCCCTCTGAGGTGCTAAAAGCGTTTCACACGCAAATATGAAGGGCAGCCTGGATGCCCCCTGAGTGAACGGGCGAGTGACATCACTGCTCATTAGTTGGCACTCATCGTTAAGAATCGCTCACTTCTCTTCAGCGTTTCACATTCCTGCACAAGCGGCGAGTGTTTAAGCGAGAAGTGAATGAGCCAACGGTGTTATTCAGTCCTGTTGCGTCTGAACGATGAATGAAGCGCGCACTATTGTCATCCGTCATTCTGTCGTTGGCGAGCGATTACCGGGGAACACGATTTTCGTTGACTTGGATCTTACATTTTATTTTACTAACTTTTGGCCTTTGAATAAAAAAATGCCCCCAGTTTTTCTCTCTCACATATTTAAGGATACAGGATGGCCTCCGCCATACAAAATGTACAATCAACAAGCATCTACATGTGAGGTTCACTTACTTATTAGAGATGAGCGAGCACCAAAATGCTCGAGAGCTCGTTTCAAGTAACGAACCCCATTGAAGTCAATGGGGGACTGAAGCATTCTTCAACGTGCCCGATGCTCCGCACTGTTCTCAATGGAGCCGCGGCTGCGGCCGGCACCCCGAATTGTTTTTCATGGAAGGGCTTTACATATCAGCCCTTCCCTGAAAACAATCATTTTAGGATTAAAGATCAGGACTACCAAGCCGGGGACGGTGCGGAGAAGTCGCGGCTGAGCCCCGGCAGCCAAGGGCAAGTGAGTCAACATTTTTTTGGACACTATTTTTCAGGTTTTTTTTAGGGAAGGGCTTATATTTAAAACCCTTCCCTGAAATCTAATTCCTGGGGGGCGGCAGCAGGATCCTCTACCGCAGCTGTCATGTGTGACAGCTGCGGTAGGGAATTGAAGAATGTGACAGATGTAGCAGCAGGGAATTCTTTTTACTAGCGGGGATGAAGGAAACATAAGCCACATGCGGCAGGTGTGTTCTTCATCCCCGCGGGGGACACGGCAGCAACGGAGAGGTAAGTTTTTTTTTTACACTAAAACTATTGTTTTTCAGGGAAGGGCTTATATGTAAAGGGGTGTCGGCAGCAGCCGCGGCTCCATTGAAGACAGGTGGGGAGGAGAGGGTCAAGATTTTCTCGAGCACCTCGTGGTGCTCGGCTCGAGTAACGAGTACATCGCGTATGCTAATGCTCGGACGAGCATGCTCGCTCATCTCTATTAGTTATCTTGTCCTTACAGAGATATTGTTTTTGTACGTCAGATTGTGTGCAAGTAGCAGCAGTTAGAGGGGTTCTAGTCTTCCCTTGTACAGATGAGAATAGGGCTGATCCCTCTGCACTGTGACAGCCCTTCAGATATTTGTAGACCGCTATTAAGTCTCCTCTCAGCCTTCTCTTCTGCTAAACATTCCCAGATCCTTTACCCGTTCCTCATAGGACATGATTTGCAGACCGCTCACCATCTTGGGAACTCTTCCCTGAACTTGCTCCAGTTTGTCTGTGTCTTGTATAAAGTGGGGTGCCCAGAACTGGACCCAGTATTCCAGATGGGGTCTGACTAAGGAAGAGTAGAGGGGATAATGACCTCACGTGATCTAGACTCTGTGCTTCTCTTAATACATCCCAGAACTGGACCCAGTATTCCAGATGGGGTCTGACTAAGGAAGAGTAGAGGGGATAATGACCTCACGTGATCTAGACTCTATGCTTCTCTTAATACATCCCAGAATTGTGTTTGCCTTTTTGGCTGCTGCATCACATTGTTGACTCATGTTCAGTCTATGATCTATTAGTATACCCAAGTCTTTTTCACATGTGCTGCTGCTAAGCCAAATACCCCCATTAAACCATGTATGTTACGGCAATACACAAAGCCACTGCCACTTCAAAAGTAGTGCAGAAATGCAATTTTATCTGAATGGAAAGTAGGATGCCTTCACTTCTTTTACAAATAAGTTTTCCTCGTGCAGTTTAGCTGCTCGGAGTTCTGAAGCCTTTATTGATAGTCCCAGACCTCGTGCCAAATCATTCAGCTCTTCCTGATCAAATCCCTTACGAACTAAGTCATCTTCAATTTCAACATCTTCATCATTGCTGTCACTTAGTTTTTCACCAATCATGTTCTTCAAGAGAGGGTAGTTCAAGGGTAGGCCCTGAGATTTCAGCTGAATGAGACACTGGACGTCGAGCCGCTGGTAGACTCGGACGTCGAGCCGCTGGGAGACTCGGACGTCGAGCCGCTGGGAGACTCGGACGTCGAGCCGCTGGGAGACTCGGACGTCGAGCCGCTGGGAGACTCGGACATCGAGCCGCTGGGAGACTCGGACGTCGAGCCGCTGGGAGACTCGGACGTCGAGCCGCTGGGAGACTCGGACGTCGAGCCGCTGGTAGACTCGGACGTCGAGCCGCTGGTAGACTCGGACGTCGAGCCGCTGGTAGACTCGGACGTCGAGCCGCTGGTAGACTCGGACGTCGAGCCGCTGGTAGACTCGGACGTCGAGCCGCTGGTAGACTCGGACGTCGAGCCGCTGGTAGACTCGGACGTCGAGCCGCTGGTAGACTCGGACGTCGAGCCGCTGGTAGACTCGGACGTCGAGCCGCTGGTAGACTCGGACGTCCAGCCACTGGTAGGGAGAATTCCTGTCGGTACTTTTAGTAAACAAATCCGTTCCCACCATGGAATCTATAATCGATACTCTCACATTGAGGAAATTGATGGAAAAAAGTCTTTTCTTAAGAAAAGGTTCACTTGCACAACTTCCTTTGTTGTATATTTTATTACGTGCCCCTGCGATTTGGGCTATGTAGGTAAAACGAGCATGGAGGCTCGCACTCGCATAGTCAACCATAAACGCACAATCCGCAAAGGTAGGACCGACTTACTAATTCCAAAGCATTTTAGTGAATGCAGACACTCCATTTGCCAGTTAAAAGTTATAATTCTAGACTGGGTGGCTCCGTTGCCAAGCGATGGAGATCGGTTGGGCCTTTTGAAGCACAAAGAATCCTAGAATGGTAGAGTTGAAAGGGACCTCCAGGGTCATCGGCATCTTCGGGGTCATCGGGTCCTCCAGGGTCAGTGCAGGATTCACTAAATCATCCCAGACAGATATTTGTCCCGCCTTTGTTTGGAGACTTCCATTGAAAGAACTCACTGCATTGAAAGTGTCAAAAGTTGTTCACTAAGTCATAGAAGAATCTGGGAATAAACATTTATAACAACTTTTGACACTTTCAATAGAGGGCTAAACTCTTCATGAAGATGTGTGCGTCAGTGGGAGGTATGGGACATCTACAGCACAGATAACACTGCTGACCTGGTGACCCCCTAACACTAATTCAGGGACTATCAAACCTTCACTCCCATATCAGTGACTATTATTCCCACCCAGGTCTATGCCTTGCCAGAGGTTTGTGTGTATATATGCATGCCTCTTCGGATCCATTTCATTTAAGCCTGAAGCAGACCCCTGCGTTGGTTCGGTAGCTGCTGTAACATCATGTATTTTTGTAGCCAGTAAAAGGTATCATATCTACAAGACGACTTGGTTGATTTAGATAAAAATATGATTGTTCCCAGCCAGAGATACCAAGAAACCAAAGTCAACAAAAACTTTTTTTTAAATTGTTCCCCGGTGTTATCGCTCACTTTTGTTCAACGAACCTTTAAGCTCCTCAAAAGGCAGAATGTTTATCATACAGCAATTAGCAGAGAACTGCTGGCGTACCTAGTGGTGGATTGTCCTGGAACACCGGCTGCTTGGTCGGCATGTTACCGGCATTAGAGCTGACAGAATTGGTATAGAAGTCAGAACCAGCAAGGTCACCAAGTATCGCGTCCAAGTGATCCAGGTCTCCGGACACCTGAGGAAAAACAGATCACATTGTCTGCACTCATAGATAAATGGAGGCATGGCGCTATAATCTATGTGAGATGGGTAGCCGAGACTCAGAGATCAGGGCATAAGATTACTGCCACCCGAAGGCAAATACATATATAATTTTATAATAAACTAGCTGACCCGTCGCGCGTTGCTGCGAAGACAGACAGACATACATTCATTCGTTTTTATGTATCTAGATAACAACCAATCACAGCACAGCTTTCATGTTACCTCAGCAGTATAATATATAACAACCAATCACAGCGCAGCTTTCATGTTACCTCAGCATTCCCAATATCCAGGAATTGTCTTGTGATACGTTCGGCGGATGCATCATTTTGTAGTTGAACACGCCTCCCGTTGCTCGTAATGCCTTTTGCTTTCGTGCTTGAGATGCAAATCAAACGATCTTTGTCTGGGGGGGGGGGGGGGGGCGTAACTGTCGACGACGCTCGCACACGCGCTCCATTTATCATAGCATAAATGTACTATGCCTATAATCTTCCCAGGAGTGTACTCAACAACTTCCCAAAGTCTCATGGCGATCGGATGAATGGTGTAGGAATGCATAAAGGACAGACAGACATTTATATATATCAGGAAGTGAGAGAATTACATTCCGTACGTACGATTTGGACGCTAATTGTTTTGTGCTTAGAATTGAATAATGGAGTTGGTACCCAATAACTTTTCCTATTTTTTTTAACTTTATTTTCTTTATTAAGGAAAATCTGCACAGTACATGATAAAGTCATGTGGTAAATAAACCCGATATTGCATATGGTACATGCTGTGCTATAACTTGCTGAGACGTATAACATAACGTTTTCCTTGTACATTTTTTCTTTTGGACCGTCCATGCCTATTGGTTGGATTCCTTATGAGATAGAGCTCTGCGTTTGCTATTTGCTTAGTAAATGGGGGCACAGGAGAGCGTGTGGGGGGGGGGGGGGGGAACATAAGTCTGGGAGTTCAGTCTGCAGATAAGGTGGAGTTGGTATCCAGCCAGATAGCCCACATTTTATGACATTTGTTTGGGCAGCCTCTGTTTTGGTAAATAATTTTTTCGTAGGAGATTACTGTGTTCACCGACCGAACCCAACATGAGATGGTAGGGATTCCCGCAGCCATCCAGTAAGTGGCTATTGTTTTACGTGCCAGGAATAAGGTCTTCTGTAGGAAAGTGCGGGTGTGGTGGGGCCACTCCTCTTCCTCCAATAGGCCGAATAGGATCGTCTTGGGGTCCATCCCAATATTAAGGGGGGGTGGTAGTAGTGAGTTTAGGAAGGATACAATCTCAGACCAGAATCCGTTTACCAGGGGGCAGTCCCAAATCAAATGCCAGAAGTTAGCTTCTGGCTGGCGGCATCTATGGCAGGAGTTTGAGGAAGAGTTGCCCATTTTATATAGACGGCTGGGTGTGAGGTATGCTTGGTGGATAATATATAGCTGGATCAGTTTATTGTTGACTGCAGGGGAGACTAAGAGATGGGATTCGGATATATCCGTCCAGTCCTCCGGTGTTAAGGACGGGATGGCAGTCTTCCATCTATCGTAGGCTGAGGGCAGGTTATGGTCGGTTTTTGCTGAGAGGAGATGCGTGTAGAGCACCGAGATTAGGCCCTTGGGCCCCTGGGATCTGAGGATACCAATTGTGGGGTATTTGGATATGTTTGTGGAGGTGGGTGGGAATTGGGAGTTCAGGGCATGCCTCAGCTGGAAGGATCTAAACAGCTGAAGTTGTGGGGACTGTATTTTTTCCCGCAATTGGTTAAATGTGAGGAGACTCCCGTCCGTATAAACGTCTCCCACCGACACCACCCCAAAAGACCTCCAGTATTGGGGGTCTGGGACCAACTGCAGGGCCTTAAGGCCGGGATTGTTCCATAAGGGAAGTTCACACATTACTCCTTTGTACTGTTGGATGGCCTTAGCCTCCTTCCACACCTTTAAAGCTAGTTTGTGAAGTGGCAGTGTATCGGGGGGGTTGGTATGTTCTGGGAATTCCAGGAAATTTAAAAGGTTGTTACCCTTTACTTGTTTTGCCAGGTATTGGTCAGCGATGGGCATTTCCCGCTCTAGGAACCAGCTCCGGACGTTGCGTAGCTGTCCGGCTAGGTAATATACGTGCAGGTCTGGGAGCGCCATTCCAGCCCGCTCCTTCGGTCTCTGTAGGGTCGAAAGACTAAGCTTGGATCGTGTGGAGTTCCAAATGAAAGATGTAGTGAAGGAATTGAGGGCTTGGAAGATGCGTTTGGGTACAGTTATTGGCATATGTTGTAGTATATACAGGCATTTAGGTTGAATAGCCATCTTTATCAGGTTTATGCGGCCAGCCACCGAAAGCGGTAATTTGGCCCATCGCTCTAGTTTATTTTTGACATTTCCGAGCAGTGGGTCGATATTATCTTTTATGGCGTTATTTGGATTTCGGGACATATATATTCCCAAGTATTTGAATGTGGAGACCACGGCTAGGTTACATCTGGCGACACACGGGTCTGTTATTGGGTTGAGATTTGTATATAGAATCGTGGACTTGGGCCAGTTGACATGTAAGCCCGATAGGTGGGAAAATTTGTCAATTTGGGACATAGCGTGGGAGAAGGAGGTTATAGGGTCTGACAAAAATAGGATTGTATCATCCGCATATAAGCCTACTTTACTTTCAAGGCCCGCCCATTTAATGCCGGTTACTTCAGGGGTGCTTCTTAACCGAATCGCCATGGCTTCGATGGCCATGGCAAATAGAGCCGGGGACAGCGGGCAGCCCTGACGGGTGCCTCTTGCGAGGCGGAACTCGGTGGATGGGATGCCATTTACTATTACATTGGCGCTTGGCGATTTGTAAATGGTTTTAACCCATTGTAAGAATTGGGGGCCAAACCCGAAGCGAACCAGGCAGGCCTCGAGAAAAGTCCACTCCAGCGAATCGAAGGCCTTCATTATGTCTAGTGAGACCAATGCCCAGGGCATGTTAAACTGTTTGCCCAGTTGAATTGCTGTCTGTACTCTCCGTATGTTGATTGTTGTGGATTTTCCTGGCATGAAGCCGGTCTGGTCAGGGTGTATAATGGATAGGATTACTTGATTTAGTCTTGTGGCCAGGAGTTTTGTTAGGATTTTGGCACCGACATTTACCAGGGATATGGGCCGGTATGAGCTACAGTCTGTGGGGTCTTTGTCCGGTTTCAAAATGACTATAATAGATGCTCCGTAGAACGAGGGTGGGAGGGATTGGTCTAATTGGGCCTGTTGTAATGTTTCTAATAGCAGCGGGGCCAGTTGTTCGTCATATTTCCGGTACACTTCAATCGGGAGGCCATCGGGGCCCGGGGCTGTATTAGGTGCCATGTCTCGGATTGTCTGCCGTATTTCGTCTAGGGTGATTGGGGCCTCCAGGAACTCTACCTGTTCTTCGGACAATGTTGGAAAGGTCAGGTCACTCAGGTAGTCTAGAATATCTGCCTTTGTAAAATTTGTGGGTGAGCTATACAGGTTCGCGTAGTATTCTTTAAAGCGATTTGTGATGGCTGGGGCGTCGGTCAGCTCCTCACCATTTTGATCTTTTATCTGAAGGATCGTGTTTAGGCGTTTCTCGTGTTTAATCAGATTGGCTAACAAATGGCTGGATTGGTTACCTAGTTCGAAATTATATTGCTTCGCAAAGAATAATTTGCGTTTGGCCTTAGCGTGGACTTGGTGTTTGTAGAGGCGGGAACAACTGAGCCATGAGTCCGTGGGGTTATCAGTGTAGGTCTTTTCTGCCTCAAGTGTCTTGATTTCTATCTCTCTGTCCGCCTGGGATGTCGTTTGTTTGATATATGCAATGGCTGATTTAAGGAACCCCCGAAGGTATGCTTTAAGGGTATCCCATCTCAGGGCCGGGTGGGTGTTGTTATTATGGGCATCTAAGAAGAGGGATATGTGGAACGGAGTTTGGTCGTCTGGGCCTAACAATTTGAGCCAAAACGGGTGTAGTTTCCAGATAGGCAAAATTTTGAGTTGGGGAAATTTCAGTGTTAGGAGTATGGGACTGTGGTCCGATATTCCCCGCGGACAATGTGCTATATCTGAAAGATATACTGCCACCTCCGCGGAGCTGAATATATAGTCAATTCTTGAGAGGGAGTTCTGGCCGGGGGAGTGGCAAGTGTATTCCAGGGTGTCAGGATGGTGTAACCGCCAGAGGTCGACCCAACCCACGCTCTCGGTTATCTGCCGGAGGGAGGAGTTAGTGCTTGTAGTTGTGTTGGCCAGGGCATAGAATTTGTCCTTGGTCGGGTCCATTACCAGGTTAAAGTCTCCCATACAGAGTACTCCTACTGAGGGGTATTGGTGTGCGAAGGTCACAGCCGTCTGAAGGAGGGAGAGGTTATTGTGTGGTGGGTTATAGATACATAAGATGACATAGGGTTTGGAATCTATTTCTGCATACACAAATATTGATCTACCCTCCGGGTCGGACATTAATAGGATTCCATCTTATGGATCTGTGTATAAGCAATGTAACGCCTCTGGAAGAGGAGGTGTGAAAGGAGTGGGCCGCCCACTGTACCCACAGCTTCTTAAGAGTATCGGCCCTGTCCCTGGTGAGGTGGGTCTCCTGCAGGCACACGATATGGGGGTTTGTTTGTTTAATAAAGGAGAAGACTTTCCTGCGCTTAAGGGCTGTGCCGAGACCGGGTACGTTCCAGCTAAGATATTTTAAAGACATTGGTATCGGTGTAAATATAGGTCTCAATCGGCGCCCCTATAATTGGGGGGGGGGGGGGGGGGGAAGGACTTTGCAAGTACAGAGCAGTGGGGGTCATCGGCACAGACAGTTCAGAACATATAACAACAATTGTCTCAAAACAGTTTAAACCGTTGGCTATTGGCATCCTGTCTGAATATGAACGTAGGAATCCCAAATTAGGGTTCCGGTAAATCTAAAGACAGGAGTCAATGAAAAACTTAAGCTACAAACTATCTGTAGGTAGCTGATCTTGCTGGGGGGTAAAGATCCCAGTGGCCTATGGGTGGCTGGCTTTGTCTGGTGGACTTAAATTATTAAATTAAAGTAACGTTGAGACACGGGAGGTCCCAGGCTACAGGTCCGCGGCATGGACGGCCGGCACACCACCAGTAGGTCAGGGGAATAATAAGCTTCTCAGCCACATTTCAACTTAGTATACATATTTATACATGTCATGGATTGGCGCCTCTTGGTGACACCGGATGCATTCTGAGCCACTCCAGAGCTTCAGTAGGAGAGTGTAAAAAAACTGCTTTTCCCTCTGCGGCGATGCGCAGGCGGGCCGGGTATGCCATTGAATAGGGAATATTTCTATCCCTAAGTTTCTTTTTGACCTCCATAAAGGTAGCTCTTTGTTTTTTCAAATCCGCAGAAAAGTCAGGGAAGATAGAGATCACTGAGTTGTCGTGTTTGAGTGGGCCTTTTAATCTGGCTTGGCGCAGGGCGGCGTCGCGATCTCTGCAGTTAAGAATTCTTGCTAGAAACGGGCGTGGGGGTGCGCCCGGCTGTGGTGGTTTCGCCGGGACGCGATGAGCTCTCTCCACGGCAAAGTGGGTAGAGAAGGTGTCTTCGCCCAACAATGATTTTAGCCAATTTTCCGCAAAGAGTTCTGGTTGTGAGCCTTCTGTCTTCTCAGGTAGGCCGATTATGCGTAAATTGTTGCGGCGCGCACGGTTTTCAAGATCGTCGGTTTTTGCTTGACAATATTCCGCTATTCTCATGGCTTTTTTAACTGTTGTGGGGATTGGACGCAGGGAGTCCTCCACATGCGAAATGCGGTCCTCCATCTCCCTCACCCTGCCGCGCATATTTTGTAGATCTTGTCTCAGGAGGGCTACGTCTGACTTGACCTCTTCTATCTTATCTGTAAGGGCGGACTTGCTTCCAGGAGTTGACGCATTGTTGCTTCCGGTGGCTGCCCGGATGCATCTTCGGTTTCTTTTGTTTGAGCGGGTCGCGTCGCTCGAGGGGTATGATCTGGAGTTTCGGTGCGTGAGAATTCTTTTAGTCTCTCTGCCGCAGAGCCGCTTTTTGCGAGCTCATGTTCACGGGCAGTTGTTTAACGTGTTTGACTGAGAGCGTAAGCGGTTTCTTTGGTGATGTGAACGTGTGAGTATTTCTGAGATTACTTGCTTATAGGCTTGGTTAGTCGATCCGGTAGCTTGTGAGGGTTCTGATAGAGAGTTTAGATTGTTATGGTCTCCGGGGGCCTCACTGTCACAGGGTCTCGACCGTCTTCCGGAGTTTGGCGTAGCGGTGAGATGAGTTATCAATATGGGGAGATATTATTTTTTGGCTCAGGTCAGTTCAGGTAGCTCAATCGGATAGTCGTCGGGTCTTAGCGGTCTCCTCTGTAGCGGTTAGGGGGTCTCAACAGAGCCGCAGAGGGGAGAGTCATAGAGTGGGGGGATACTTTTACGTTTTGCTGGCTCAAGTCCAAATTAGTTCGGAGGGGATGGGATTTCCCCGTCCGGGCTTCTCCTCTCCGGGCACTTGGCGTCTAGCTCGGCGGCGTGCCGCTGCTAGGTGTTGTCCCCCGACCTTTGTCCCCACTTACGATTTTTGTCGCCGGCTTCGCTGGGCCGGATCACGGTCGACGGGTCGTCTTGCCCCCGGCGTCCAGCCAGGTGTGGTGAGTCGCGTTCACTGCGGTGGTGAGAGTGCCGGGCGGTCAGCCGAGTCACGGTTCTCGGCGGCTCCGCGTCTGGCGAACCGCGGCAGGGGAATAGAGAGTTCTGCCTCTTCGCAGCAGCAAGGGGTCTCTGTTTCGCCAAACGGCTGGGGGCAGCGTGTTCCCAGGAGTCGTCAAGCCCAGCAACAGGCAACGGGACCGCCCGGACGGCTGTTCCACCAGGCCCGGTGCGTCGTGTCTTCGCGGCAGCGGGGAGAGGGCGCCAGCCGGTCCGTCAGGCCGTTCAGACCGTCAGCCCACGGCCCTCCGCGGATCGCGGATCGGCCGGGTCGTCTCAGGTGGCGAGTAGATAGCGCAGCCGGGTGCAGGAAATCCCAGTCCCGCGGGAGGCGTCTGGTCTCAGGGCCGTCGGCCGCTCAGGAGCAGAGGGGTTGATGTTTGTTCAGTCCCCAGCGGTGTGCACCAGGAGGCAAGGAAGCCGCTCGTGTACCCCCCGCGGTCGGGCTCAGGTATTTCGGCGGCGGCACTCTCAGCGGCGGCAGGGAGGGGAGTCCGGGAGGAAGTTCGGAGGCGGCTGCTCCTCAAAATGTAGTAGCGCTTGTCTCCCTGCAGCGCCCAGTCGGGACAACGAGCGCTCGACCCGCAGCCGCGGGAGAGGAGGGGAGGGGGATTCGCAGCAGGAGAAGAAGAAGAGATCGCTCGTGCACCTTCCGCAGTCGGGCTCAGGTGCTCCGGCGGAGGCGCTCACAGCGGCGGCAGGGGGGTAAGTCCAGGAGGGGGTTCGGAGGCGGCTGCACCGCAAGGTGGAGGATCGCGTGTCCCCCTGCAGCGCCCAGTCGGGACGGTGAGTGTTCGCCCCGCAGCCGCAGGAGGGGAGGGGGGTTCCAGGCGGCCGCCCGGACAGCTCGGGCCGACGGGTCAGCTCCGCGAGCACCGGCTTGTTTTTCGGAGGGAGAGGAGAAGGGCTGTTCTGCCTTTCAGATCAGTTCGCAGGCGGGGTAGGTCTCCGGCAATGCCACTCCGGACGCCAGCAGCGGCGGGAAGCAGACAGGGCGTTGGCGCGGTCTCACCTCCGGGCCGGTCCACGCCGCTCCACAGTACGTTCGACGGGTGTAGTCAGTCCCGGTTCCGTCCCAGCCTCCTGCAGCAGGTTTTAGAAGACTTTCTTGTCCTATTATGGCACCCTAAGGTCAGGATTCTTGCAGGATTAGCTTTTCCCCTGGGGAGCTCCTCTTAAGTGCGACTTGCCATGTTGGTAGCTGGCCACGCCCCCCTAACTTTTCCTATTTATGACATAATCAATGCTCGTGCCAAATTTCAAGTTTCTATGACACCGGGAAGCGAGAAAATTAAATTCTGTACGTAAAATTTGGACGCTAATTCTTTGGCGCATAGAATTGAATAATCGAGTTGGGACCCATTAGTGTTTCCTATTTATGACATATTCAATGCTCGTGCCAAATTTCAAGTTTCTATGACATTGGGAAGCGAGAAAATTAGATTCCGTACGTAAAATTTGGACGCTAATTTTTTGGCCCTTACAATTGAATAATCGAGTTGGGACCCATTAGCTTTTCCTATTTATGACATAATCAATGCTCGTGCCAAATTTCATGTTTCTGCGACATCGGGAAGTGAGAGAATTAGTGGCAACGATGGAAATCGAACGATCTACGTGAGGGGGGGGCGTAACTGTCGACGACGCTCGCATGCGCGCCATTTATCATAGAATATTTGTACTATGCCTATAATCTTCCCAGGAGTGTACTCAACAACTTCCCAAAGTTTCATGGCGATCAGATGAATGGTGCAGTAATGCATAAAGGACAAACAGACAGACAGGCACGCAGATAGACAGACACGCAGACAGACAGACACGCAGACAGTCAATTTTATATATATAGAAAAGCCAGCCAATGCAAATATTTCTAATTCCACTCTAAATTACAACTAACACTGATTATACCAGCTTATAAACACTCAAACACTACGCCCCCTATGTACAAGAATATAACTACTATAATACTGCCCCCTATGTACAAGAATATAACTACTATAATACTGCCCCCTATGTACAAGAATATAACTACTATAATACTGCCCCCTATGTACAAGAATATAACTACTATAATACTGCCCCCTATGCACAAGAATATAACTACTATAATACTGCCCCCTATGTACAAGAATATAACTACTATAATACTGCCCCTATGTACAAGAATATAACTACTATAATACTGCCCCCTATGTACAAGAATATAACTACTATAATACTGCCTCCTATGTACAAGAATATAACTACTATAATACTGCCCCCTATGTACAAGAATATAACTACTATAATACTGCCCTCTATGTACAAGAATATAACTACTATAATACTGCCCCCTATGTACAAGAATATAACTACTATAATACTGCCTCTTATGTACAAGAATATAACTACTATAATACTACCCCCTATGTACAAGAATATAACTACTATAATACTACCCCCTATGTACAAGAATATAACTACTATAATACTGCCCCCTATGTACATGAATATAACTACTATAATACTGCCCTCTATGTACACGAATATAACTACTATAATACTGCCCCCTATGTACAAGAATATAACTACTATAATACTGCCCCCTATGTACAAGAATATAACTACTATAATACTGCCCCCTATGTACAAGAATATAACTACTATAATACTGCCCCCTATGTACAAGAATATAACTACTATAATACTGCCCCCTATGTACAAGAATATAACTACTATAATACTGCCTCCTATGTACAAGAATATAACTACTATAATACTGCCCCCAATGTACAAGGATATAACTACTATAATACTGCCCCCTATGTACAATAATATAACTACTATAATACTACCTCCTATGTACAAGAATATAACTACTATAATACTGCCCCTATGTACAAGAATATAACTACTATAATACTGCTCCTATGTACAAGAATATAAGTACTGTAATACCGCCCCTATGTACAAGAATATAACTACTATAATACTGCCCCCTATGTACAAGAATATAACTACTATAATACTGCCCCCTATGAACAAGAATATAACTACTATAATACTGCCTCCTATGTACAAGAATATAACTACTATAATACTGCCCCCAATGTACAAGAATATAACTACTATAATACTGCCTCCTATGTACAAGAATATGACTACTATAATACTGCCTCCTATGTACAAGAATATAACTACTATAATACTGCTCCTATGTACAAGAATATAACTACTATAATACTGCCTCCTATGTACAAGAATATAACTACTATAATACTGCCCCCTATGTACAAGAATATAACTACTATAATACTGCTCCTATGTACAAGAATATACCTACTATAATACTGCTCCTATGTACAAGAATATAGCTACTATAATACTGCCCCCTATGTACAAGAATATAACTACTATAATACTGCCCCCTATGTACAAGAATATAACTACTATAATACTGCCTCCTATGTACAAGAATATGACTACTATAATACTGCCTCCTATGTACAAGAATATAACTACTATAATACTGCCCCCTATGTACAAGAATATAACTATTATAATACTGCCCCCTATGTACAAGAATATAACTACTATAATACTGCTCCTATGTACAAGAATATAACTACTATAATACTGCCCCCTATGTACATGAATATAACTACTATAATACTGCCCCCTATGTACAAGAATATAACTACTTTAATACTGCCCCCTATGTACAAGAATATAACTACTATAATACTGCCCCCTATGTACAGGAATATAACTACTATAATACTGCCCCCTATGTACAAGAATATAACTACTATAATACTACCTCCTATGTACAAGAATATAACTACTATAATACTGCCCCCTATGTACAAGAATATAACTACTATAATACTGCCCTCTATGTACAAGAATATAACTACTATAATACTGCCCCCTATGTACAAGAATATAACTACTATAATACTGCCCCCTATGTACAAGAATATAACTACTATAATACTGCCCCCTATGTACAAGAATATAACTACTATAATACTGCCCCCTATGTACAAAAATATAACTACTATAATACTGCCTCCTATGTACAAGAATATAACTACTATAATACTGCCCCCTATGTACAAGAATATAACTACTATAATACTGCTCCCTATGTACAAGAATATAACTACTATAATACTGCCCCCTATGTACAAGAATATAACTACTATAATACTGCCCCCTATGTACAAGAATATAACTACTATAATACTGCCCCTATGTACAAGAATATAACTAGTATAATACTGCCCCCTCTGTACAAGAATATAACTACTATAATACTGCCCCCTATGTACCAGAATATAACTACTAGAATACTGCCTCCTATGTACAAGAATATAACTACTATAATACTGCTCCTATGTACAAGAATATAACTACTATAATACTGCCCCTTATGTACAAGAATATAACTACTATAATACTGCCCCCTATAGAATATAACAACTATAATACTGCTGCCTCTGTACAAGAATATAACAACTATAATACTGCTGCTATGTACAAGAATATAACTACTATAATACTGCCCCCTATGTACAAGAATATAACTACTATAATACTGCCCCCTATGTACAAGAATATAAATACTATAATACTGCCCCCTATGTACTAGAATATAACTACTATAATACTGCCTCCTATGTACAAGAATATAACTACTATAATACTGTCCCCTATGTACAAGAATATAACTACTATAATACTGTCCCCTATGTACAAGAATATAACTACTATAATACTGCCCCCTATGTACAAGAATATAACTACTATAATACTGCCCCCTATGTACAAGAATATAACTAGTATAATACTGCTCCCTATGTACAAGAATATAACTACTATAATACTGCCCCATATGTACAAGAATATAACTACTATAATACTGCCCCCTATGTACAAGAATATAACTACTATAATACCGCCCCCTTTGTACAAGAATATAACTACTATAATACTGCCCCCTATGTACAAGAATATACCTACTATAATACTGCCCCCTATGTACAAGAATATAACTACTATAATACTGCCTCCTATGTACAAGAATATAACTAATATAATACTGCCTCCTATGTACAAGAATATAACTACTATAATACTGCGCCCTATGTACAAGAATATAACCACTATAATACTGCTCCTATGTACAAGAATATAACTACTATAATACAGCCCCCTATGTACAAGAATATAACTACTATAATACTGCCCCCTATGTATGAGAATATAACTACTATAATACTGCCCCCTATGTATGAGAATATAACTACTATAATACTGCTCCCCTATGTACAAGAATATAACCACTATAATACTGCCCCCTATGTACAAGAATATAACTACTATAATACAGCCCCCTATGTACAAGAATATAACTACTATAATACTGCCCCCTATGTACAAGAATATAACTACTATAATACTGCCCCCTATGTACAAGAATATAACTACTATAATACAGCCCCCTATGTACAAGAATATAACTACTATAATACTGCCCCCTATGTACAAGAATATAACTACTATAATACTGCCCCCTATGTACAAGAATATAACTACTATAATACTGCCTCCTATGTACAAGAATATAACTACTATAATACTGCCCCCAATGTACAAGGATATAACTACTATAATACTGCCCTCTATGTACAATAATATAACTACTATAATACTACCTCCTATGTACAAGAATATAACTACTATAATACTGCCCCTATGTACAAGAATATAACTACTATAATACTGCTCCTATGTACAAGAATATAAGTACTGTAATACCGCCCCTATGTACAAGAATATAACTACTATAATACTGCCCCCTATGTACAAGAATATAACTACTATAATACTGCCCCCTATGAACAAGAATATAACTACTATAATACTGCCTCCTATGTACAAGAATATAACTACTATAATACTGCCCCCAATGTACAAGAATATAACTACTATAATACTGCCTCCTATGTACAAGAATATGACTACTATAATACTGCCTCCTATGTACAAGAATATAACTACTATAATACTGCTCCTATGTACAAGAATATAACTACTATAATACTGCCTCCTATGTACAAGAATATAACTACTATAATACTGCCCCCTATGTACAAGAATATAACTACTATAATACTGCTCCTATGTACAAGAATATACCTACTATAATACTGCTCCTATGTACAAGAATATAGCTACTATAATACTGCCCCCTATGTACAAGAATGTAACTACTATAATACTGCCCCCTATGTACAAGAATATAACTACTATAATACTGCCCCCTATGTACAAGAATATAACTACTATAATACTGCCCCCTATGTACAAGAATATAACTACTATAATACTGCCTCCTATGTACAAGAATATGACTACTATAATACTGCCTCCTATGTACAAGAATATAACTACTATAATACTGCCCCCTATGTACAAGAATATAACTATTATAATACTGCCCCCTATGTACAAGAATATAACTACTATAATACTGCTCCTATGTACAAGAATATAACTACTATAATACTGCCCCCTATGTACATGAATATAACTACTATAATACTGCCCCCTATGTACAAGAATATAACTACTTTAATACTGCCCCCTATGTACAAGAATATAACTACTATAATACTGCCCCCTATGTACAGGAATATAACTACTATAATACTGCCCCCTATGTACAAGAATATAACTACTATAATACTACCTCCTATGTACAAGAATATAACTACTATAATACTGCCCCCTATGTACAAGAATATAACTACTATAATACTGCCCTCTATGTACAAGAATATAACTACTATAATACTGCCCCCTATGTACAAGAATATAACTACTATAATACTGCCCCCTATGTACAAGAATATAACTACTATAATACTGCCCCCTATGTACAAGAATATAACTACTATAATACTGCCCCCTATGTACAAAAATATAACTACTATAATACTGCCTCCTATGTACAAGAATATAACTACTATAATACTGCCCCCTATGTACAAGAATATAACTACTATAATACTGCTCCCTATGTACAAGAATATAACTACTATAATACTGCCCCCTATGTACAAGAATATAACTACTATAATACTGCCCCCTATGTACCAGAATATAACTACTAGAATACTGCCTCCTATGTACAAGAATATAACTACTATAATACTGCTCCTATGTACAAGAATATAACTACTATAATACTGCCCCTTATGTACAAGAATATAACTACTATAATACTGCCCCCTATAGAATATAACAACTATAATACTGCTGCCTCTGTACAAGAATATAACAACTATAATACTGCTGCTATGTACAAGAATATAACTACTATAATACTGCCCCCTATGTACAAGAATATAACTACTATAATACTGCCCCCTATGTACAAGAATATAAATACTATAATACTGCCCCCTATGTACTAGAATATAACTACTATAATACTGCCTCCTATGTACAAGAATATAACTACTATAATACTGTCCCCTATGTACAAGAATATAACTACTATAATACTGTCCCCTATGTACAAGAATATAACTACTATAATACTGCCCCCTATGTACAAGAATATAACTACTATAATACTGCCCCCTATGTACAAGAATATAACTAGTATAATACTGCTCCCTATGTACAAGAATATAACTACTATAATACTGCCCCATATGTACAAGAATATAACTACTATAATACTGCCCCCTATGTACAAGAATATAACTACTATAATACCGCCCCCTTTGTACAAGAATATAACTACTATAATACTGCCCCCTATGTACAAGAATATACCTACTATAATACTGCCCCCTATGTACAAGAATATAACTACTATAATACTGCCTCCTATGTACAAGAATATAACTAATATAATACTGCCTCCTATGTACAAGAATATAACTACTATAATACTGCGCCCTATGTACAAGAATATAACCACTATAATACTGCTCCTATGTACAAGAATATAACTACTATAATACAGCCCCCTATGTACAAGAATATAACTACTATAATACTGCCCCCTATGTATGAGAATATAACTACTATAATACTGCCCCCTATGTATGAGAATATAACTACTATAATACTGCTCCCCTATGTACAAGAATATAACCACTATAATACTGCCCCCTATGTACAAGAATATAACTACTATAATACAGCCCCCTATGTACAAGAATATAACTACTATAATACTGCCCCCTATGTACAAGAATATAACTACTATAATACTGCCCCCTATGTACAAGAATATAACTACTATAATACAGCCCCCTATGTACAAGAATATAACTACTATAATACTGCTCCTATGTACAAGAATATAACTACTATAATACAGCCCCCTATGTACAAGAATATAACTACTATAATACTGCCCCCTATGTACAAGAATATAACTACTATAATACTGCCCCTATGTACCAGAATATAACTACTATAATACTGCCCCCTATATACAAGAATATAACTACTATAATACTGCCTCCTATGTACAAGAATATAACTACTATAATACTGCCCCCTATATACAAGAATATAACTACTATAATACTGCCCCCTATGTACAAGAATATAACTACTATAATACTGCCCCCTATATACAAGAATATAACTACTATAATACTGCCCCCTATGTACAAGAATATAAATACTATAATACTGCTCCTATATACAAGAATATAAATACTATAATACTGCTCCTATGTACTAGAATATAACTACTATAATACTGCTCTTATGTACAAGAATATAACTACTATAATACTGCCCTCTATGTACAAGAATATAACTACTATAATACTGCCCCCTATGTACCAGAATATAACTACTATAATACTGCCTCCTATGTACAAGAATATAACTAATATAATACTGCCTCCTATGTACAAGAATATAACTACTATAATACTGCGCCCTATGTACAAGAATATAACCACTATAATACTGCTCCTATGTACAAGAATATAACTACTATAATACAGCCCCCTATGTACAAGAATATAACTACTATAATACTGCCCCCTATGTATGAGAATATAACTACTATAATACTGCCCCCTATGTATGAGAATATAACTACTATAATACTGCTCCCCTATGTACAAGAATATAACCACTATAATACTGCCCCCTATGTACAAGAATATAACTACTATAATACAGCCCCCTATGTACAAGAATATAACTACTATAATACTGCCCCCTATGTACAAGAATATAACTACTATAATACTGCCCCCTATGTACAAGAATATAACTACTATAATACAGCCCCCTATGTACAAGAATATAACTACTATAATACTGCTCCTATGTACAAGAATATAACTACTATAATACAGCCCCCTATGTACAAGAATATAACTACTATAATACTGCCCCCTATGTACAAGAATATAACTACTATAATACTGCCCCTATGTACCAGAATATAACTACTATAATACTGCCCCCTATATACAAGAATATAACTACTATAATACTGCCTCCTATGTACAAGAATATAACTACTATAATACTGCCCCCTATATACAAGAATATAACTACTATAATACTGCCCCCTATGTACAAGAATATAACTACTATAATACTGCCCCCTATGTACAAGAATATAACTACTATAATACTGCCCCCTATGTACAAGAATATAACTACTATAATACTGCCCCCTATATACAAGAATATAACTACTATAATACTGCCCCCTATGTACAAGAATATAAATACTATAATACTGCTCCTATATACAAGAATATAAATACTATAATACTGCTCCTATGTACTAGAATATAACTACTATAATACTGCTCTTATGTACAAGAATATAACTACTATAATACTGCCTCCTATGTACAAGAATATAACTACTATAATACTGTCCCCTATGTACAAGAATATAACTACTATAATACTGCCCCTATGTACCAGAATATAACTACTATAATACTGTCCCCTATGTACAAGAATATAACTACTATATACTGTCCCCTATGTACAAGAATATAACTACTATAATACAGCCCCCCTATGTACAAGAATATAACTACTATAATACTGCCCCCTATGTACAAGAATATAACTACTATAATACTGCCCCCTATGTACAAGAATATAACTACTATAATACTGCCCCCTATGTACAAGAAT
Organism: Eleutherodactylus coqui; assembly: GCF_035609145.1. Lineage (NCBI taxonomy): Eukaryota > Metazoa > Chordata > Amphibia > Anura > Eleutherodactylidae > Eleutherodactylus > Eleutherodactylus coqui. The sequence goes on along the minus strand of NW_027102625.1, from coordinate 59,218 downwards.
ATAACTACTATAATACTGCCCCCTATGTACAAGAATATAACTACTATAATACTGCCCCCTATGTACATGAATATAACTACTGTAATACTGCTCCTATATACAAGAATATAACTACTATAATACTGCTCCTATATACAAGAATATAACTACTACAATACTGCCCCCTATGTACAAGAATATAACTACTATAATACTGCTCCTATGTTCAAGAATATAACTACTATAATACTGCCCCCTATGTGCAAGAATATAACTACTATAATACTGCCCTCTATGTACAAGAATATAACTACTATAATACTGCCCCCTATGTGCAAGAATATAACTACTATAATACTGCCCCCTATGTACAAGAATATAACTACTATAATACTGCCCCCTATGTACAGGAATATAACTACTATAATACTGCCCCCTATGTACAAGAATATAACTACTATAATACTGCCCCCTATGTACAAGAATATAACTACTATAATACTGCTCCGTATGTACAAGAATATAACTACTATAATACTGCCTCCTATGTACAAGAATATAACTACTATAATACTGCCCTCTATGTACAAGAATATAACTACTATAATACTGCCCCCTATGTACAAGAATATAACTACTATAATACTGCCCCCTATGTACAGGAATATAACTACTATAATACTGCCCCCTATGTACAAGAATATAACTACTATAATACTGCCCCCTATGTACAAGAATATAACTACTATAATACTGCTCCTATGTACAAGAATATAACTACTATAATACTGCCCCCTATGTACAGGAATATAACTACTATAATACTGCCCCCTATGTACAAGAATATAACTACTATAATACTGCCCCCTATGTACAAGAATATAACTACTATAATACTACCCCCTATGTACAAGAATATAACTACTATAATACTGCTCCTATGTACAGGAATATAACTACTATAATACTGCCCCCCTATGTACAAGAATATAGCTACTATAATACTGCCCCATATGTACAAGAATATAGCTACTATAATACTGCCCCATATGTACAAGAATATAACTACTATAATACTGCTCCCTATGTACAAGAATATAACTACTATAATACTGCCTCCTATGTACAAGAATATAACTACTATAATACTGCCCTCTATGTACGAGAATATAACTACTACAATACTGCCTCCTATGTACAAGAATATAACTACTACAATACTGCCTCCTATGTACAAGAATATAACTACTATAATACTGCCTCCTATGTACAAGAATATAACTACTATAATACTGCCCCCTATGTACAAGAATATAACTACTATAATACTGCCTCCTATGTACAAGAATATAACTACTATAATACTGCCCCTATGTACAAGAATATAACTAGTATAATACTGCCCCCTATGTACAAGAATATAACTACTATAATACTGCCTCCTATGTACAAGAATATAACTACTATAATACTGCCCCCTATGTACAAGAATATAACTGCTATAATACTGCCCTCTATGTACAAGAATATAACTACTATAATACTGCCCCCTATGTACAAGAATATAACTACTATAATACTGCCCCCTATGTACAAGAATATAACTACTATAATACTGCCCCCTATGTACAAGAATATAACTACTATAATACTGCCCCCTATGTACAAGAATATAACTACCATAATACTGCCTCCTATGTACAAGAATATAACTACTATAATACTGCCCCCTATGTACAAAAATATAACTACTATAATACTGCCTCCTATGTACAAGAATATAACTACTATAATACTGCCCCCTATGTACAAGAATATAACTACTATAATACTGCCCCCTATGTACAAGAATATAACTACTATAATACTGCCCCCTATGTACAAGAATATAACTACTATAATACTGCCCCCTATGTACAAGAATATAACTACTATAATACTGCCCCCTATGTACAAGAATATAACTACTATAATACTGCCTCCTATGTACAAGAATATAACTACTATAATACTGCCCCCTATGTACAAGGAAATAACTACTATAATACTGCCCCTATGTACAAGAATATAACTACTATAATACTGCTCCCTATGTACAAGAATATAACTACTAGAATACTGCCCCCTATGTACAAGAATATAACTACTATAATACTGCCCCCTATGTACAAGAATATAACTACTAGAATACTGCCCCCTATGTACAAGAATATAACTACTATAATACTGCCTCCTATGTACACGAATATAACTACTATAATACTGCCCCCTATGTACAAGAATATAACTACTATAATACTGCCCCCTATGTACAAGAATATAACTACTATAATACTGCTCCCTATGTACAAGAATATAACTACTATAATACTGCCTCCTATGTACAAGAATATAACTACTATAATACTGCCCCCTATGTACAAGAATATAACTACTATAATACTGCTCCTATGTACAAGAATATAACTACTATAATACTGCCCCCTATGTACAAGAATATAACTACTATAATACTGCCTCCTATATACAAGAATATAACTACTATAATACTGCCTCCTATGTACAAGAATATAACTACTATAATACTGCCTCCTATGTACAAGAATATAACTACTATAATACTGCCTCCTATGTACAAGAATATAACTACTATAATACTGCCCCCTATGTACAAGAATATAACTACTATAATACTGCCCTCTATGTACAAGAATATAACTACTATAATACTGCCCCCTATGTACAAGAATATAACTACTATAATACTGCTCCCTATGTACAAGAATATAACTACTATAATACTGCCTCCTATGTACAAGAATATAACTACTATAATACTGCCTCCTATGTACAAGAATATAACTACTATAATACTGCCCCCTATGTACAAGAATATAACTACTATAATACTGCCCCCTATGTACAAGAATATAACTACTATAATACTGCCTCCTATGTACAAGAATATAACTACTATAATACTGCTCCCTATGTACAAGAATATAACTACTATAATACTGCCTCCTATGTACAAGAATATAACTACTATAATACTGCCCCCTATGTACAAGAATATAACTACTATAATACTGCTCCCTATGTACAAGAATATAACTAGTATAATACTGCCTCCTATGTACAAGAATATAACTACTATAATACTGCCTCCTATGTACAAGAATATAACTACTATAATACTGCCCCCTATGTACAAGAATATAACTACTATAATACTGCCCCTATGTACAAGAATATAACTACTATAATACTGCCCCCTATGTACAAGAATATAACTACTATAATACTGCTCCCTATGTACAAGAATATAACTACTATAATACTGCCTCCTATGTACAAGAATATAACTACTATAATACTGCCCCCTATGTACAAGAATGTAACTACTATAATACTGCCTCCTATGTACAAGAATATAACTACTATAATACTGATCCTATGTACAAGAATATAACTACTATAATACTGCCCCCTATGTACAAGAATATAACTACTATAATACTGCCCCCTATGTACAAGAATATAACTACTATAATACTGCCCCCTATGTACAAGAATATAACTACTATAATACTGCCCCCTATGTACAAGAATATAACTACTATAATACTGCCCCCTATGTACAAGAATATAACTACTATAATACTGCCTCCTATGTACAAGAATATAACTACTATAATACTGCCCCCTATGTACAAGAATATAACTACTATAATACTGCTCCCTATGTACAAGAATATAACTACTATAATACTGCCCCCTATGTACAAGAATATAACTACTATAATACTGCCCCCTATGTACAAGAATATAACTACTATAATACTGCCCCTATGTACAAGAATATAACTAGTATAATACTGCCCCCTCTGTACAAGAATATAACTACTATAATACTGCCCCCTATGTACCAGAATATAACTACTAGAATACTGCCTCCTATGTACAAGAATATAACTACTATAATACTGCTCCTATGTACAAGAATATAACTACTATAATACTGCCCCCTATAGAATATAACAACTATAATACTGCTGCTATGTACAAGAATATAACTACTATAATACTGCCCCCTATGTACAAGAATATAACTACTATAATACTGCCCCCTATGTACAAGAATATAACTACTGTAATACTGCTGCCTCTGTACAAGAATATAACAACTATAATACTGCTGCTATGTACAAGAATATAACTACTATAATACTGCTCCTATGTACAAGAATATAACTACTATAATACTGCCCCTTATGTACAAGAATATAACTACTATAATACTGCCCCCTATAGAATATAACAACTATAATACTGCTGCCTCTGTACAAGAATATAACAACTATAATACTGCCCCCTATGTACAAGAATATAACTACTATAATACTGCCCCCTATGTACAAGAATATAAATACTATAATACTGCCCCCTATGTACTAGAATATAACTACTATAATACTGCCTCCTATGTACAAGAATATAACTACTATAATACTGTCCCCTATGTACAAGAATATAACTACTATAATACTGCTCCCTATGTACAAGAATATAACTACTATAATACTGCCCCCTATGTACAAGAATATAACTACTATAATACTGTCCCCTATGTACAAGAATATAACTACTATAATACTGTCCCCTATGTACAAGAATATAACTACTATAATACTGCCCCCTATGTACAAGAATATAACTACTATAATACTGCCCCCTATGTACAAGAATATAACTAGTATAATACTGCTCCCTATGTACAAGAATATAACTACTATAATACTGCCCCATATGTACAAGAATATAACTACTATAATACTGCCCCCTATGTACAAGAATATAACTACTATAATACCGCCCCCTTTGTACAAGAATATAACTACTATAATACTGCCCCCTATGTACAAGAATATACCTACTATAATACTGCCCCCTATGTACAAGAATATAACTACTATAATACTGCCTCCTATGTACAAGAATATAACTAATATAATACTGCCTCCTATGTACAAGAATATAACTACTATAATACTGCCCCCTATGTACAAGAATATAACCACTATAATACTGCTCCTATGTACAAGAATATAACTACTATAATACAGCCCCCTATGTACAAGAATATAACTACTATAATACTGCCCCCTATGTATGAGAATATAACTACTATAATACTGCCCCCTATGTATGAGAATATAACTACTATAATACTGCTCCCCTATGTACAAGAATATAACCACTATAATACTGCCCCCTATGTACAAGAATATAACTACTAGAATACTGCCTCCTATGTACAAGAATATAACTACTATAATACAGCCCCCTATGTACAAGAATATAACTACTATAATACTGCCCCCTATGTACAAGAATATAACTACTATAATACTGCCCCCTATGTACAAGAATATAACTACTATAATACAGCCCCCTATGTACAAGAATATAACTACTATAATACTGCTCCTATGTACAAGAATATAACTACTATAATACAGCCCCCTATGTACAAGAATATAACTACTATAATACTGCCCCCTATGTACAGGAATATAACTACTATAATACTGCCCCTATGTACCAGAATATAACTACTATAATACTGCCCCCTATATACAAGAATATAACTACTATAATACTGCCTCCTATGTACAAGAATATAACTACTATAATACTGCCCCCTATATACAAGAATATAACTACTATAATACTGCCCCCTATGTACAAGAATATAACTACTATAATACTGCCCCCTATATACAAGAATATAACTACTATAATACTGCCCCCTATGTACAAGAATATAAATACTATAATACTGCTCCTATATACAAGAATATAAATACTATAATACTGCTCCTATGTACTAGAATATAACTACTATAATACTGCCCCCTATGTACAAGAATATAACTACTATAATACTGCCCCCTATATACAAGAATATAACTACTATAATACTGCCCCCTATGTACAAGAATATAAATACTATAATACTGCTCCTATATACAAGAATATAAATACTATAATACTGCTCTTATGTACAAGAATATAACTACTATAATACTGTCCCCTATGTACAAGAATATAACTACTATAATACTGTCCCCTATGTACAAGAATATAACTACTATAATACTGCCCCTATGTACCAGAATATAACTACTATAATACTGTCCCCTATGTACAAGAATATAACTACTATATACTGTCCCCTATGTACAAGAATATAACTACTATAATACAGCCCCCCTATGTACAAGAATATAACTACTATAATACTGCCCCCTATGTACAAGAATATAACTACTATAATACTGCCCCCTATGTACAAGAATATAACTACTATAATACTGCCCCCTATGTACAAGAATATAACTACTATAATACTGCCCCCTATGTACAAGAATATAACTACTATAATACTGCCCCCTATGTACATGAATATAACTACTGTAATACTGCTCCTATATACAAGAATATAACTACTATAATACTGCTCCTATATACAAGAATATAACTACTACAATACTGCCCCCTATGTACAAGAATATAACTACTATAATACTGCTCCTATGTTCAAGAATATAACTACTATAATACTGCCCCCTATGTGCAAGAATATAACTACTATAATACTGCCCTCTATGTACAAGAATATAACTACTATAATACTGCTCCCTATGTACAAGAATATAACTACTATAATACTGCCTCCTATGTACAAGAATATAACTACTATAATACTGCCCCCTATGTACAGGAATATAACTACTATAATACTGCCCCCTATGTACAAGAATATAACTACTATAATACTGCCCCCTATGTACAAGAATATAACTACTATAATACTGCTCCGTATGTACAAGAATATAACTACTATAATACTGCCTCCTATGTACAAGAATATAACTACTATAATACTGCCCTCTATGTACAAGAATATAACTACTATAATACTGCCCCCTATGTACAAGAATATAACTACTATAATACTGCCCCCTATGTACAGGAATATAACTACTATAATACTGCCCCCTATGTACAAGAATATAACTACTATAATACTGCCCCCTATGTACAAGAATATAACTACTATAATACTGCTCCTATGTACAAGAATATAACTACTATAATACTGCCCCCTATGTACAGGAATATAACTACTATAATACTGCCCCCTATGTACAAGAATATAACTACTATAATACTGCCCCCTATGTACAAGAATATAACTACTATAATACTACCCCCTATGTACAAGAATATAACTACTATAATACTACCCCCTATGTACAAGAATATAACTACTATAATACTGCTCCTATGTACAGGAATATAGCTACTATAATACTGCCCCATATGTACAAGAATATAGCTACTATAATACTGCCCCATATGTACAAGAATATAACTACTATAATACTGCTCCCTATGTACAAGAATATAACTACTATAATACTGCCTCCTATGTACAAGAATATAACTACTATAATACTGCCCTCTATGTACAAGAATATAACTACTATAATACTGCCTCCAATGTACAAGAATATAACTACTATAATACTGCCTCCTATGTACAAGAATATAACTACTATAATACTGCCCCCTATGTACAAGAATATAACTACTATAATACTGCCCCCTATGTACAAGAATATAACTACTATAATACTGCCCCCTATGTACAAGAATATAACTACTATAATACTGCCCCCTATGTACAAGAATATAACTACTATAATACTGCCTCCTATGTACAAGAATATAACTACTATAATACTGCCCCTATGTACAAGAATATAACTAGTATAATACTGCCCCCTATGTACAAGAATATAACTACTATAATACTGCCTCCTATGTACAAGAATATAACTACTATAATACTGCCCCCTATGTACAAGAATATAACTGCTATAATACTGCCCTCTATGTACAAGAATATAACTACTATAATACTGCCCCCTATGTACAAGAATATAACTACTATAATACTGCCCCCTATGTACAAGAATATAACTACTATAATACTGCCCCCTATGTACAAGAATATAACTACTATAATACTGCCCCCTATGTACAAGAATATAACTACCATAATACTGCCTCCTATGTACAAGAATATAACTACTATAATACTGCCCCCTATGTACAAAAATATAACTACTATAATACTGCCTCCTATGTACAAGAATATAACTACTATAATACTGCCCCCTATGTACAAGAATATAACTACTATAATACTGCCCCCTATGTACAAGAATATAACTACTATAATACTGCCCCCTATGTACAAGAATATAACTACTATAATACTGCCCCCTATGTACAAGAATATAACTACTATAATACTGCCCCCTATGTACAAGAATATAACTACTATAATACTGCCTCCTATGTACAAGAATATAACTACTATAATACTGCCCCCTATGTACAAGGAAATAACTACTATAATACTGCCCCTATGTACAAGAATATAACTACTATAATACTGCTCCCTATGTACAAGAATATAACTACTAGAATACTGCCCCCTATGTACAAGAATATAACTACTATAATACTGCCCCCTATGTACAAGAATATAACTACTAGAATACTGCCCCCTATGTACAAGAATATAACTACTATAATACTGCCTCCTATGTACAAGAATATAACTACTATAATACTGCCCCCTATGTACAAGAATATAACTACTATAATACTGCCCCCTATGTACAAGAATATAACTACTATAATACTGCTCCCTATGTACAAGAATATAACTACTATAATACTGCTCCTATGTACATGAATATAACTACTATAATACTGCTCCTATGTACAAGAATATAACTACTATAATACTGCCCCCTATGTACAAGAATATAACTACTATAATACTGCCTCCTATGTACAAGAATATAACTACTATAATACTGCCCCCTATGTACAAGAATATAACTACTATAATACTGCTCCTATGTACAAGAATATAACTACTATAATACTGCTCCTATGTACAAGAATATAACTACTATAATACTGCCCCCTATGTACAAGAATATAACTACTATAATACTGCCTCCTATATACAAGAATATAACTACTATAATACTGCCTCCTATGTACAAGAATATAACTACTATAATACTGCCTCCTATGTACAAGAATATAACTACTATAATACTGCCTCCTATGTAAAAGAATATAACTACTATAATACTGCCCCCTATGTACAAGAATATAACAACTATAATACTGCCCCCTATGTACAAGAATATAACTACTATAATACTGCCCCCTATGTACAAGAATATAACTACTATAATACTGCTCCCTATGTACAAGAATATAACTACTATAATACTGCCTCCTATGTACAAGAATATAACTACTATAATACTGCCTCCTATGTACAAGAATATAACTACTATAATACTGCCCCCTATGTACAAGAATATAACTACTATAATACTGCCCCCTATGTACAAGAATATAACTACTATAATACTGCCTCCTATGTACAAGAATATAACTACTATAATACTGCTCCCTATGTACAAGAATATAACTACTATAATACTGCCTCCTATGTACAAGAATATAACTACTATAATACTGCCCCCTATGTACAAGAATATAACTACTATAATACTGCTCCCTATGTACAAGAATATAACTACTATAATACTGCCTCCTATGTACAAGAATATAACTACTTTAATACTGCCTCCTATGTACAAGAATATAACTACTATAATACTGCCCCCTATGTACAAGAACATAACTACTATAATACTGCCCCTATGTACAAGAATATAACTACTATAATACTGCCCCCTATGTACAAGAATATAACTACTATAATACTGCTCCCTATGTACAAGAATATAACTACTATAATACTGCCTCCTATGTACAAGAATATAACTACTATAATACTGCCCCCTATGTACAAGAATGTAACTACTATAATACTGCCCCCTATGTACAAGAATATAACTACTATAATACTGCCTCCTATGTACAAGTATATAACTACTATAATACTGCTCCCTATGTACAAGAATATAACTACTATAATACTGATCCTATGTACAAGAATATAACTACTATAATACTGCCCCCTATGTACAAGAATATAACTACTATAATACTGCCCCCTATGTACAAGAATATAACTACTATAATACTGCCCCCTATGTACAAGAATATAACTACTATAATACTGCCCCCTATGTACAAGAATATAACTACTATAATACTGCCTCCTATGTACAAGAATATAACTACTATAATACTGCCCCCTATGTACAAGAATATAACTACTATAATACTGCCCCCTATGTACAAGAATATAACTACTATAATACTGCTCCCTATGTACAAGAATATAACTACTATAATACTGCCTCCTATGTACAAGAATATAACTACTATAATACTGCCCCCTATGTACAAGAATATAACTACTATAATACTGCCTCCTATGTACAAGAATATAACTACTATAATACTGCCCCCTATGTACAAGAATATAACTACTATAATACTGCCCCCTATGTACAAGAATATAACTACTATAATACTGCCCCCTATGTACAAGAATATAACTACTATAATACTGCCTCCTATGTACAAGAATATAACTACTATAATACTGCCCCCTATGTACAAGAATATAACTACTATAATACTGCCCCCTATGTACAAGAATATAACTACTATAATACTGCTCCCTATGTACAAGAATATAACTACTATAATACTGCCTCCTATGTACAAGAATATAACTACTATAATACTGCCTCCCATGTACAAGAATATAACTACTATAATACTGCTCCTATGTACATGAATATAACTACTATAATACTGCCCCCTATATACAAGAATATAACTACTATAATACTGCTCCTATGTACATGAATATAACTACTATAATACTGCCTCCTATGTACAAGAATATAACTACTATAATACTGCCCCCTATGTACAAGAATATAACTACTATAATACTGCTCCTATGTACAAGAATATAACTACTATAATACTGCCCCCTATGTACAAGAATATAACTACTATAATACTGCCTCCTATATACAAGAATATAACTACTATAATACTGCCTCCTATGTACAAGAATATAACTACTATAATACTGCCTCCTATGTACAAGAATATAACTACTATAATACTGCCTCCTATGTACAAGAATATAACTACTATAATACTGCCCCCTATGTACAAGAATATAACTACTATAATACTGCCCTCTATGTACAAGAATATAACTACTATAATACTGCCCCCTATGTACAAGAATATAACTACTATAATACTGCCTCCTATGTACAAGAATATAACTACTATAATACTGCCTCCTATGTACAAGAATATAACTACTATAATACTGCCCTCTATGTACAAGAATATAACTACTATAATACTGCCCCCTATGTACAAGAATATAACTACTATAATACTGCCCCCTATGTACAAGAATATAACTACTATAATACTGCCTCCTATGTACAAGAATATAACTACTATAATACTGCTCCCTATGTACAAGAATATAACTACTATAATACTGCCTCCTATGTACAAGAATATAACTACTATAATACTGCCCCCTATGTACAAGAATATAACTACTATAATACTGCTCCCTATGTACAAGAATATAACTACTATAATACTGCCTCCTATGTACAAGAATATAACTACTATAATACTGCCTCCTATGTACAAGAATATAACTACTATAATACTGCCCCCTATGTACAAGAATTTAACTACTATAATACTGCCCCTATGTACAAGAATATAACTACTATAATACTGCCCCCTATGTACAAGAATATAACTACTATAATACTGCTCCCTATGTACAAGAATATAACTACTATAATACTGCTCCTATGTACAAGAATATAACTACTATAATACTGCCCCCTATGTACAGGAATATAACTACTATAATACTGCCCCCTATGTACAGGAATATAACTACTATAATACTGCCCCCCTATGTACAAGAATATAACTACTATAATACTGCCCCCTATGTACAAGAATATAACTACTATAATACTGCCCCCTATGTACAAGAATATAACTACTATAATACGTCCCCCTATGTACAAGAATATAACTACTATAATACTGTCCCTATGTACAAGAATATAACTACTATAATACTGCCCCCCTATGTACAAGAATATAACTACTATAATACTGCTCCCTATGTACATGAATATAACTACTATAATACTGCCTCCTATGTACAAGAATATAACTACTATAATACTGCCCCCTATGTACAATAATATAACTACTATAATACTGTCCCTATGTACAAGAATATAACTACTATAATACTGCCTCCTATGTACAAGAATATAACTACTATAATACTGCCTCCTATGTACAAGAATATAACTACTATAATACTGCCCCCTATGTACAAGAATATAACTACTATAATACTGCCCCCTATGTACAAGAATATAACTACTATAATACTGCCCCCTATGTACAAGAATATAACTACTATAATACTGCCCCCTATGTACAAGAATATAACTACTATAATACTGCCCCCTATGTACAAGAATATAACTACTATAATACTGCCTCCTATGTACAAGAATATAACTACTATAATACTGCCCCCTATGTACAAGAATATAACTACTATAATACTGCCTCCTATGTACAAGAATATAACTACTATAATACTGCCTCCTATGTACAAGAATATAACTACTATAATACTGCCTCCTATGTACAAGAATATAACTACTATAATACTGCCTCCTATGTACAAGAATATAACTACTATAATACTGCCCCCTATGTACAAAAATATAACTACTATAATACTGCCCCTATGTACAAGAATATAACTACTATAATACTGCCTCCTATGTACAAGAATATAACTACTATAATACTGCCTCCTATGTACAAGAATATAACTACTATAATACTGCCCCCTATGTACAAAAATATAACTACTATAATACTGCTCCTATGTACAAGAATATAACTACTATAATACTGCCCCCTATGTACAAGAATATAACTACTATAATACTGCCCCCCTATGTACAAGAATATAACTACTATAATACTGCCCCCTATGTACAAGAATATAACTACTATAATACTGCCTCCTATGTACAAGAATATAACTACTATAATACTGCCTCCTATGTACAAGAATATAACTACTATAATACTGCCCCCTATGTACAAAAATATAACTACTATAATACTGCCCCTATGTACAAGAATATAACTACTATAATACTGCCCCCTATGTACAAGAATATAACTACTATAATACTGCCCCCCATGTACAAGAATATAACTACTATAATACTGCCCCCTATGTACAAGAATATAACTACTATAATACTGCCTCCTATGTACAAGAATATAACTACTATAATACTGCCCCCTATGTACAAGAATGTAACTACTATAATACTGCCCCCTATGTATGAGAATATAGCTTCTATAATACTGCCATAACGTAGCAGTGTGAACAAGCCGTGACTCCAGTGCTGCAGGGCGCTGACGTGGTACCGCAGACCGTCACTGACATGCACTTACCTCTTCGGCAGGCTCTGTCTTGATCTTGATGTCCTTCTCTTGGCTGGAGCTTGGGACACTGGAGCTGCTGCTGCTCTGGCTGAGTTTGCTGTCCATTGGCTCCACTTTGGGCTTCACATCCTTGGTCAATGAGTCCTTGCCCTCGTCCTTGTCCAGTAGGTACCGCAGCAGCGCATTATTCTCCTTCTTCTTGGGGCTCAGCTGTTCCTGCTTCACCGTCGCTTCTGGCGCGGAGCTGACCGTCTCTATGAAGCTGTCCTTGCCGGTGGCTTCTGCGGTGATTTTGGCGACCTCAGCAGGGGAATTTCCGTTCTGCAGGAGCTTATGCAAAATGCGGTGCTTCTCCTGGAGCATGGAGCCATGCAGGTTAGAGGTGGAGCTGACACCTGAGGAGGTAGAGGAGGACACTCCGGAGGGACTGGTAACATTGGTGGAGGTATCTTTACAGCCGGCGTCCATGCTGGAGCTGCTCATGGTGCCGTGGCCGCGCTCCTCCGTGGAGCAGGTCAGCAGCTGCAGAAGCTTCTTGTGCCCCTTACTCTCTGCCTGTGCCCGCTGCCCGTCTGAGCCTTCCATGATGTTCTCTTTGACGTCCTTCTCGCCAAGATGGTCTCTCCCGCTGGACTGACACACAGAGCTCTCCACCTGCTCACAGAATAACCCCGAGGGGCTCTTGCACTCCTGGTTCCCCATCTTACTCTGCTGCGGCAGGTTCATGTTGGAGGCGCTCTCCGCTTTTTGACCAGGAGAGGATAAAGACGACAGGAGGGAGCTGCCGACTCCTTCACTAATGGCGTGCAGGGCGCTGAGTGAGCTGCTGGAGAAGCTGCCGCCGCCGGCGTTCCCGGAAGATCCCATAGGAGAGTTCATCCCTGGGTAAGAAAGCAAAGAGGTCAGGGGGTTCCCAGCGATGACCACATGACACGTGTGCTGGGACTTGTGGTTGTTACTCAAGGACTCCCATCGGGGGCCTTTTTATCTAACTTTACCCAGTATTCACGTGTTCGACATCTCAATGTACACCGCCACAGACGACGCTGGAGCTATACAAAGTTGGGAGATACCTGGAATAGGAGAGAACTGGCTGGATCCCATTTTCGGACTGCCTCGATTGCGGGGTGACATTATCAGGTTGGGTTGGTTGCTGCTCATGCCGGGGCTCCCATGCGGGGGGCTGCTCATATTTAGTCCATAGTTACTGTTGTTCTGGTATGGGGGCTGGGCCATTCCTGGAGCTTGGGACACCGGCCCCATGTTACCGGTTGATCCGTATCTCATGCCAGGCATTGGTGCCATGTTGTTGGCCTCCCCCATGCCATAACTGCGGTTCTGTGGCGGTACAGCCTGAGCAGATGTGACATTCATAGCAGTGCCGGCAGCGGGATTTGACTGCAAGGGCGGACGACCTCCTTGGGCCATAGGATTGGGATTCGGCCGGTATCCATTCTGCTCCCTGAAACAGCAATAGCAGACAATGGAGTCACGTGACATACGAGGACTAAACCGCTCTTGGAAAGGGATGCGTTATACAACTAGTTCCTGCGTCGGAGGACATTTTAACGATAGCTACATCAGCACCCTCCAGCGGCAGTACTTACCTCTGCAGGAAATGAGTGGATACGAAGCCATGAGGCTCAGGATTTCGGAATAATTTGCTCTTGGTCTGTGCCGTGACCATTGTGCCATCCGCTAGAGAGAAGCGGTAGAGCGGCGTCTCTGAGTGACCGTGGACATATGCTGCGTGGACAAGAGGACATCCCATTAACAAGCTGCAGCCTCGCACAGAGGACCCAGAAGCCACCGCTCACACGGACAGCCCTGCTGGGGTCTGCTGCCCTCCATGGCAGCAGCTGTGGATGTTCCTGCCACGTCACACTCACCTTCCTGATAATGGCGTTTATACGTCCACGGCTGTCCGTTACTATGACAAAGGAACCTCTGAATACAGCGGCGGATCGTGTCCTCGAATCCCGGCCTCATGGAGTTCCGGAGAGAATTGGGGTCGATGTTCACCACTTTGCCTGTTAGAAGAGTTCGGTACAGATAAGGGTGCGGTCCGATGATAGGACAGCGGTCGACTACACACGGCGGGGGACAGCGCTCTCACCCGAGAGGTCGTGCCTGGTGATGAAACTCTCAGGATTGGATGTGAACGCTCTCTCGACATTTGTAATTCGTCGGGCAACGCAAATCATGCAGGACTGAAGATCTAATGAAAAACAGAGTAATCAGAGACCGCGGGCGACAGGTGTAATACATCCTCCTCACCACAAGGTGGGCACACACCACCGGACTCACCTTCACCTTCCTCCATGATGGCACGAGGCTGAGAGAGTGCAAAGCACTGCATGGTCTCGTATCTCTGCCGTGGGTCCATCCCGCCGCTGCCGTCGTCCAGGTGATCCAGCGCATTCTTGACCAGCATGCGGCAGTTGAACGTGTGACTTTTCTGCCGGGGGGCTTCATTGGACCAGGGGACCCCATTAACTTTGACGATAGAAAACAGACCAGTAGGAATGCGAGAGCACAACATCTGACCGAGCGCACCTACCTGATCAGCGAGGGTACAGACAGCGAAGGATGGCTCCCCGCAGGTAAGCCTCACCTGTGGACTTGGGCAGGTTCTTGAGGAAGTCTTTGCGGTCGTCATCGTGCAGGATGCTGTAGACGCTGGTGTTGACCAGATCTTCTTGCTTGTATTGTAAGTATTGGGTGACGTTCTCCGACACAAACACAATGTTACCGTCCCGATTCACCACAAAGAGGAAACCATCCAGCGCCTGGAGACAGAGGACAGCAGCGTGACAGACGGTGGCGCTCTCACCCAGCATCCCACTGACCCCACCACAAAGCACTAAATACAGCAACCACCAATAACCACAGGTCACATTAAAGGGGATGTCCGACCCCAAGGGCACCGGAGCACCGCCTGACAGGTGACGTCACATGGCTAAAAGGCATTCTGATGGAGGAGCCCCAGCAGGTTTACGGGATGCCACTGATGACGGCCCTGTTGGGCCTTCTATTGGCTGCAGTGGTTACATGGGTAAACAACCTACGTGACCGCCAAAGTAAACAGAAGAGCGGCAGCGCTCAGGGGAGCAGAGATTTAGCTTTTAAAGGCTATTTTGCTCCCGCATTGCCTCCAAGGTCACCAAAGTCTGAAAAACCCCTTTATCATGGAGGGGCTACGAGAAGGATGGAGTGAAGCACATCACCAACAGTGGAAGGGTGCGTTCACACGGAACATCCGCAACACAAAAACCCTATCAACATCCGTGCCATTGGTGCAGATTTCACCCTTTCGCTATTAGTGAAGTCCGCTGCGGATCGGCACCAATGGCAGAAATGATGTCCGTTTCTGAAGCGGAGATGACGGGGGTTGGGGTGTACAGAAGGCAGCCCAGCGGTGGTCTCCCAATCTGAGGATGTGGGGTGCTTCCAGCCCGTCTCCCCTCCGCGAACACATGATCCTACTCACCTGCAGGAGGAGCGGCCCCAGCGAATCCTTATCTATGACCCCCTGGCCCGTAGAGGACACATCTGCCTTCTGGACGTCGTCATCGTTGGAGGAAGCTTTTCCTGTAATACACGGAGAACAGAGCATCAGCCCAAGAGCGGAGCGACGCACGTCACAAGGTCCAGTCTGGGGGCAATCACATCTGACAATGGAGGTCCGAGCGCAGTAACCACAAGGCAAGGAACGAGCGCAGCCTATAGCCCTCACCAGCAGGAGGCGACGTCTCAGGCTGTCCTCGGTGCTCACCTTGCTCCTTGATCTGACGGATCTGCCTGACCGTCTCCTTCAGGATTGCACATTTGTCCGGTTTGACGTTGAAGTTGTCGATGTCGCTGAGGTTCGCTGAGATCAGCTCGGCCAGCTCCTCGATGTACTTGCTCTCCTGCTCGCGTCGCCTCTTTTCACCGCTACAGGTCAAACTGGAAGAGAAGGAGATCAGCGAACCATCAACACTTCACATGCATTACAGAAGACAGACACAAGTCTGCCACAGGAGGAGCAAGAAGTTCTCAGTACCAAGAATAAACTTCCTAAGAGTGGGAGTGGTCAGTGGTGAAGCCCCGCCCTCATAACCAAACACTGCATTTACCCCTCTAAAAACTGAATTAAGCTCTAATGTCAAAGAGTCTCATCTTCTTTCTAATTGCAGAGAATACCTGAGGCTGCACTACTGACGACCCAGCATCCTCTGCTGTTCTGGAGCCACTATCCACATCAGCGACCACCAGAGGTGTAACTTAAAGCTCCTGGGCCCCAATGCAAAACCTGCAATGGGGCCCCCATTTATCCGTAGTACTGGGCTTCCCATATGGCACTAAGGCTCCTGGGCCCAGGTGCAACCGCATCTTCTATAGTTACGCCTCTGGGGGCCACATATACAGCTGCAATCAAAATCCCCCCCCCCATTTACAAATTCAGTTTATTTGCCAAATTTACAAAGTTTCAGCCGTTTGCAAAAAAGCAGAATGTAAATCGCCCAACACAACTAATCCATCAAGCGGTTTCACCACAAGACGCCCCTTCTCCTGGCTGCCGCGGTCTCAGGATTGCCCCCTTCATGCCCGGCCTCTCTAGTACTTAGTGGAGACCCTTTCTCTGTTCTGACCGGCTGCAGACGTGATGTATGACCCGACGGCGTTCCTGAGGACTCCTACCCCGTTCCTCATGGCCAATGGCCGCCAGCTCTAATATTCTTGGGTTTGTGTCCTGCAGCCGCCTTCACATCCCTTGTATGGGGTGCAGGTCAGGTGACTGCGGCGGCCACTCCGGAATCTTCCTGGACTTGGGGTCCGGTTGGAAGATCCGATGACGCCCGAGCTTCAGCTTCCTCCTGGAAGCCATGATGTGTTCCCCTGGGACTCCCTGATACGTGATGGACTCCATCTTCCCCTCCTGCAGGTTTCACTGCAGGGTTCAGTATGCGCCTGGAAACAGAACCCTCAGTGCTGCCGCCACCGGATCCCGCTGCAGGCATTTTGCAGTCACTGATGGATTGTTGACCACCTGCCTCCTCAGGGATCTGGGGGCAGCCGGTGATAGCGCCCTCTTTCTGCCACGTCCAGGTAGTGCAGCCAGTGTCCCCGTGACATTGAACTCATGAGCTGCTTCCAGCCGTATCTCTAGGAGCATTCAGCGCCTTTCTATCCTTTTGTACCCTTTTCCTTGCTTGTACATGGCAGTGATCTCTTCTATAACTTTTTGGACCCATCTCTTCACTTATGGGACTTTACATGGACCGACAGTCATCCGGGGTAAACGCTTAAACAAGCCTATTATTGTATAGAAAGGCCGGGCAAGTAAACGACAATTGCTGTGACAACTGTTGGGCGTGTAGGCCTCGCCAGTCCAGATATGTTATGTGTTTAGCTCAAGTACACCTGATGCAACTAATGAAGGCCTTGACTAGTGGCCTCAGGTGCGCTTGCAACAAGACCCAACTTGCAAATGTGCTCTCATGAAGGATCCTGTTCAGGGAATGAATAACTGTGACTCTGCAGCAATCAGCAGGGCGGCCATCACACAAGCCCCAGTGGGTGCCGCTAGCACTCACGTGTGCCTGACATTTGCCGAGCTCCCTGGTATTGGGGCTCATGTAATAACACCCGATGGTGGCATTCTGTGGTGAACTTGGACAAACCGCTTGTTCTACTAGTTGCGTTCAGCCATTTACATTCTTCTTGTTTGATTGTTTTGTTGTAAAAAGCTGAAAGATTTTAAGTTTGGAAAATTAACCTCATTGATTGCAATTGTAGTTGGCCCCATTCAGGGCCGGCAGGACAACATTGCAGCCCCCAGGCTTGTAGAGGGGACCTTACCTGGGGCCGGGGGTGTCACACAGCGATGGCTTCCTCTTCCTGGAGTCTGAAGACAGAGGATCCAAGGAGTTCTCACCTAATCCGCTCATCATGAACCAACATCAGAAGCTGCAAGACAAAATCAGGGGGAGGTTACTGGGGCAATAACTGCACCCCTGAACCCCAAAACAAAGCACAAACGGGGGCAACAGCTTCAGCACTTCATCCTAGTAGGGCGGTAATAGATTCAAGGCCCACGGTGCAGCAAGAGCTGAACTCCGTATTACACACTTCTCCCAGCACTACAGACTCTCCCCCTCGGCATTATGGACCCCCTTCTTCCCCCCTGGCATTACGGACCCCCTTCTCCCCCTCCCCCCCGGCATTACGGACCCCCTTCTTCCCCCCACCCCGGCATTACGGACCCCCTTCTTCCCCCCAGCGTTACGGACCCCCTTCTTCCCCCCAGCGTTACGGACCCCCTTCTTCCCCCCAGCGTTACGGACCCCCTTCTTCCCCCCAGCGTTACGGACCCCCTTCTTCCCCCCAGCGTTACGGACCCCCTTCTTCCCCCCAGCGTTACGGACCCCCTTCTTCCCCCCAGCGTTACGGACCCCCTTCTTCCCCCCAGCGTTACGGACCCCCTTCTTCCCCCCAGCGTTACGGACCCCCTTCTTCCCCCAGCGTTACGGACCCCCTTCTTCCCCCAGCGTTACGGACCCCCTTCTTCCCCCAGCGTTACGGACCCCCTTCCCCCAGCGTTACGGACCCCCTTCCCCCAGCGTTACGGACCCCCTTCCCCCAGCGTTACGGACCCCCTTCCCCCAGCGTTACGGACCCCCTTCCCCCAGCGTTACGGACCCCCTTCCCCCAGCGTTACGGACCCCCTTCCCCCAGCGTTACGGACCCCCTTCCCCCAGCGTTACGGACCCCCTTCCCCCAGCGTTACGGACCCCCTTCCCCCAGCGTTACGGACCCCCTTCCCCCAGTGTTACGGACCCCCTTCCCCCAGTGTTACGGACCCCCTTCCCCCAGTGTTACGGACCCCCTTCCCCCAGTGTTACGGACCCCCTTAGCTTACACATTTTCCCCCAGCGTTACAGATGACAGCTGGAAAGGTCTATAACAATGGAGTTTGTACAAAACTGCTCCCCGCTGCTCGCCCTTCTATGGGTTTGCCTCTATAGTCAGTGTGAGAGGCGGTGGGCTGGGTGCATCTTGTCCTGTCCCCAGCAGATGGCGCCGCTGCTCCTTGTAAAGGCCGCTCATCTCTGGGATCATCAGTAAACAGCCGGCATCCCCAAGGTTATTCTGACTCTGCGGCTGCAGTCCTGGCGGTGATCAGGACACCTCGAAATAGCCGAGACCACCTATAGTGTACACTTTACTGCCATGAAACTATGGCTGGGAGATTACAAGGACCCCCCAGTCCACCATGAATGACCCATGCCCCGCTGACCCCAGGCACCGAAGCCCCCGGGAGAGCAAACAGCACAGCGAGACGGAAGCAGGATGTGCCGCGCCCCAGAGATAGGAGGGGATATAGAGGAACTACACGGGGGTATACAATACCACCCGACCGCTCTGCGCCGCCGAATCGCCACTGACCTTGTGCTTATTCTCTTTAAATCCTCTTACTCTTAGGATCATCTAGAGGCGGCTTAATTTGTCCGATGACCCAAGAAGCGTCCGCCGCCATCTATACCGTAAACGGGACGTCGGGCTATAAAGCCCCCGCGCAATGTGACAAGGGATGCGCAAGCTCTTGTGAGGCAGCCCCATCCAAGATGGCTGCTCCCATGAAGTACACAACGAGGGGGGCTACATAAAGATGGCAGCTCGGACAGCAGGTTGGCAGCTGCTGACGCCCCCCGCAGGCCACCAAATATCATGGCACGTGGGACCACCGCTCACCTGAGCTACACGGACTGGTGGGACTGCGCGCTGCTCCTCCTCCCCATCTGCAAGAACAACATGGAATACACGTTAGTGCTGAAGGGCGCCCCGTATGAATACCGCCACTGGGCGCACACGAGGGGTGGGATACATTGCGGCCCCGCTTGCCCCACCGTCGACAGCTACATTAGTTGTTGCCCCAGTTTGAGAACGTCTCCGTCTCCACCGGCTCCCCTACAGTACAGACCGCCCAACGAAGGCACACAGCTTTCCCAGAATCCTGCAGATCGCTTGGAAGTACTAATAATCTTTATTTGTATAGCGCCAACTTATTCCGCAGCGCTTGCAGAAGTTTGAGAAAGTTGAGTCAAGCATTTGCCTTTCTCTTCCCTCATTGTGGGCCCCCGGGTCCCCCAGGATAGAAATGTCACAATGTCAGCAATGGCCAAGGGGAGGCAGGATGACCGTCAGGTACGAGGCACAGGACGGGGATCCCTTACACACCCGGCCCAGAGCTGCAGTCGACGCCATATCGGAGCTTAGAGAGTCGCCTTGCCCCCAACGCACCTATGAGTCTGAACGCATCCAATCCTGGGAAGACCGCATCAAGACCTCTCAAAGGGGTCACTGTACAAAGACCACCGGCCCACTTACACAGGATGAGTGTGGGGCAAACGATGGCCGCCAGTCGTCCTGTACATACTGTCTGCAGTGCTCCTACATAAACGATGGCCGCCCCTCGTCCCCCACATACTGGCTGCGGTGCTCCTACATAAGCGATGGCCGCCCCTCGTCCCGTACATACTGGCTGCGGTGCTCCTACATAAACGATGGCCGCCCCTCGTCCCGTACATACTGTCTGCGGTGCTCCTACATAAACGATGGCCGCCCCTCGTCCCCCACATACTGGCTGCGGTGCTCCTACATAAGCGATGGCCGCCCCTCGTCCCGCACATACTGGCTGCGGTGCTCCTACATAAACGATGGCCGCCCCTCGTCCCCCACATACTGGCTGCGGTGCTCCTACATAAACGATGGCCGCCCCTCATCCCGTACATACTGGCTGCGGTGCTCCTACATAAACGATGGCCGCCCCTCGTCCCCGCACATACTGGCTGCGGTGCTCCTACATAAACGATGGCTGCCCCTCATCCCGTACATACTGGCTGCGGTGCTCCTACATAAACGATGGCCGCCCCTCGTCCTGTACATACTGGCTGCGGTGCTCCTACATAAACGATGGCCGCCCCTCGTCCTGTACATACTGGCTGCGGTGCTCCTACATAAACGATGGCTGCCCCTCATCCTGTACATACTGGCTGCTGTGCTCCTACATAAACGATGGCCGCCCCTCGTCCCCCACATACTGGCTGTGGTGCTCCTACATAAACGATGGCCGCCCCTCGTCCCCCACACATACTGGCTGCGGTGCTCCTACATAAACGATGGCCGCCCCTCGTCCCCACATACTGGCTGCGGTGCTCCTACATAAACGATGGCTGCCCCTCATCCTGTACATACTGGCTGCGGTGCTCCTACATAAACGATGGTCGCCCCTCGTCCCGCACATACTGGCTGCGGTGCTCCTACATAAACGATGGCCGCCCCTCGTCCCCACATACTGGCTGCAGTGCTCCTACATAAACAATGGCCGCCCCTCGTCCCCCACATACCGGCTGCGGTGCTCCTACATAAACGATGGCCGCCCCTCGTCCCCCACATACAGGCTGCGGTGCTCCTACATAAACGATGGCCGCCCCTCGTCCCGCACATACTGGCTGCGGTGCTCCTACATAAACGATGGCCGCCCCTCGTCCCGCACATACAGGCTGCGGTGCTCCTACATAAACGATGGCCGCCCCTCGTCCCGCACATACTGGCTGCGGTGCTCCTACATAAACGATGGCCGCCCCTCGTCCCGCACATACTGGCTGCGGTGCTCCTACATAAACGATGGCCGCCCCTCGTCCCCCCACATACTGGCTGCGGTGCTCCTACATAAAGGATGGCCGCCCCTCGTCCCCCCACATACTGGCTGCGGTGCTCCTACATAAACGATGGCCGCCCCTCGTCCCCCACATACTGGCTGCGGTGCTCCTACATAAGCGATGGCCGCCCCTCGTCCCCCCACATACTGGCTGCGGTGCTCCTACATAAACGATGGCCGCCCCTCGTCCCCCACATACCGGCTGCGGTGCTCCTACATAAAGGATGGCCGCCCCTCGTCCCCCCACATACTGGCTGCGGTGCTCCTACATAAAGGATGGCCGCCCCTCGTCCCCCCACATACTGGCTGCGGTGCTCCTACATAAAGGATGGCCGCCCCTCGTCCCCCCACATACTGGCTGCGGTGCTCCTACATAAAGGATGGCCGCCCCTCGTCCCCCCACATACTGGCTGCGGTGCTCCTACATAAAGGATGGCCGCCCCTCGTCCCCCCACATACTGGCTGCGGTGCTCCTACATAAAGGATGGCCGCCCCTCGTCCCCCCACATACTGGCTGCGGTGCTCCTACATAAAGGATGGCCGCCCCTCGTCCCCCCACATACTGGCTGCGGTGCTCCTACATAAACGATGGCCGCCCCTCATCCCCCCACATACTGGCTGCGGTGCTCCTACATAAACGATGGCCGCCTCTCGTCCCGCACATACTGTCTGCGGTGCTCCTACATAAACGATGGCCGCCCCTCGTCCCCCACATACTGGCTGCGGTGCTCCTATATAACCGATGGCCGCCCCTCGTCCCCCACATACTGTCTGCGGTGCTCCTACATAAACGATGGCCGCCCCTCGTCCCGCACATACTGGCTGCGGTGCTCCTACATAAACGATGGCCGCCCCTCGTTCCCATATACTGGCTGCGGTGCTCCTACATAAACGATGGCCGCCCCTCGTCCCGCACATAGTGGCTGCGATGCTCTTACATAAACGATGGCCGCCCCTCGTCCTGCACATACTGGCTGCGGTGCTCCTACATAAACGATGGCCGCCCCTCGTCCCGCACATACTGTCTGCGGTGCTCCTACATAAACGATGGCCGCCCCTCGTCCCCCACATACTGGCTGCGGTGCTCCTATATAACCGATGGCCGCCCCTTGTCCCCCACATACTGGCTGCGGTGCTCCTACATAACCTATGGCCGCCCCTCGTCCCCACATACTGGCTGCGGTGCTCCTACATAAACGATGGCCGCCCCTCGTCCCCACATACTGGCTGCGGTGCTCCTACATAAACGATGGCCGCCCCTCGTCCCCCACATACTGTCTGCGGTGCTCCTACATAAACGATGGCCGCCCCTCGTCCCCCACATACTGTCTGCGGTGCTCCTACATAAACGATGGCCGCCCCTCGTCCCGCACATACTGGCTGCGGTGCTCCTACATAAACGATGGCCGCCCCTCGTCCCGCACATACTGGCTGCGGTGCTCCTACATAAACGATGGCTGCCCCTCGTCCCCCACATACTGGCTGCGGTGCTCCTACATAAACGATGGCCGCCCCTCGTCCCCCACATACTGCCTGCGGGGCTCCGGCCTGCTTGTGTGGGACGCCTGTGGGGATCCGGCCTGCTTGTGTGGGACGCCTGCGGGGCTCCGGCCTGCTTGTGTGGGACGCCTGCGGGGCTCCGGCCTGCTTGTGTGGGACGCCTGCGGGGCTCCGGCCTGCTTGTGTGGGACGCCTGCGGGGCTCCGGCCTGCTTGTGTGGGACGCCTGCGGGGCTCCGGCCTGCTTGTGTGGGACGCCTGCGGGGCTCCGGCCTGCTTGTGTGGGACGCCTGCGGGGCTCCGGCCTGCTTGTGTGGGACGCCTGCGGGGCTCCGGCCTGCTTGTGTGGGACGCCTGCGGGGCTCCGGCCTGCTTGTGTGGGACGCCTGCAGGGCTCCGGCCTGCTTGTGTGGGACGCCTGCGGGGCTTCAGGCTACTTGTGTGGGACGCCTGCGGGGCTCCGGCCTGCTTGTGTGGGACGCCTGCGGGGCTTCAGGCTACTTGTGTGGGACGCCTGCGGGGCTTCAGGCTACTTGTGTGGGACGCCTGCGGGGCTTCAGGCTACTTGTGTGGGACGCCTGCGGGGCTTCAGGCTACTTGTGTGGGACGCCTGCGGGGCTCCAGGCTACTTGTGTGGGACGCCTGCGGGGCTTCAGGCTACTTGTGTGGGACGCCTGCGGGGCTTCAGGCTACTTGTGTGGGACGCCTGCGGGGCTTCAGGCTACTTGTGTGGGACGCCTGCGGGGCTCCGGCCTGCTTGTGTGGGACGCCTGCGGGGCTTCAGGCTACTTGTGTGGGACGCCTGCGGGGCTTCAGGCTACTTGTGTGGGACGCCTGCGGGGCTCCAGGCTACTTGTGTGGGACGCCTGCGGGGCTTCAGGCTACTTGTGTGGGACGCCTGCGGGGCTTCAGGCTACTTGTGTGGGACGCCTGCGGGGCTCCGGCCTGCTTGTGTGGGACGCCTGCGGGGCTTCAGGCTACTTGTGTGGGACGCCTGCGGGGCTTCAGGCTACTTGTGTGGGACGCCTGCGGGGCTCCAGGCTACTTGTGTGGGACGCCTGCGGGGCTTCAGGCTACTTGTGTGGGACGCCTGCGGGGCTTCAGGCTACTTGTGTGGGACGCCTGCGGGGCTTCAGGCTACTTGTGTGGGACGCCTGCGGGGCTTCAGGCTACTTGTGTGGGATGCCTGCGGGGCTCCGGCCTGCTTGTGTGGGACGCCTGCGGGGCTCCGGCCTGCTTGTGTGGGACGCCTGCGGGGCTCCAGGCTACTTGTGTGGGACGCCTGTGGGGCTTCAGGCTACTTGTGTGGGACGCCTGCGGGGCTCCGGCCTGCTTGTGTGGGACGCCTGCGGGGCTTCAGGCTACTTGTGTGGGACGCCTGCGGGGCTTCAGGCTACTTGTGTGGGACGCCTGCGGGGCTTCAGGCTACTTGTGTGGGACGCCTGCGGGGCTTCAGGCTGCTCGTTTGGGATGTGCATGCCGACACATTCCGTGCCCAAAAGCATAGTTGACTTGGGACTATTTAATGTGGATTTTCTCTGCCCGTCAGCGCTGCAGTGTGATCCTTTCAGGCTCATTCACACCCGTGTCCTCAGCGCTGGGCTGTGAACATACGGAGTATTTATGAACGCTGCGTTCTGGCCTGGTTGCAGGTTTTTTCTGCACACGTTATAACATGCCCGCAGGTCCAATTGATTCCCTAATGCGTGGAGCGCGGTCATGCGCCCAGTGACTTCAATGGGTTATTTGTATCCGTAATTCGAACCGAAATAGATCATGGAGGGCCGTGAGAACCCTCCAACGCAGATCTGTGGGGCTTCAGTACGGCCTGTCATGCACGGCCTGTCAAGGCCTTCTAGAACACGTATGATGAGCCAAGTACACGGCTGCACTGGCGACCAGTAGGGATCACAATAACATCGCAGCCTTACACCACTCAACTATCCAAACCAAGCGGTTCACAGCTCCGCAGCCAGGATGTTAGGGGGGCTGCGCCCTTAGAGATGGGCTCTAGCGGACACTGCAGCGCCTTCCACCCATCGTGACATTTCCCCGTGCCACAGTATAGGTGTTCGCCTCGCTGCACTTTACTCTCTATCCTATCTGATGTCCTTGAACCCCCCTGTTGTGTGTCATTAGCATGTCACGTGTCATACACCATGCTACATAGCCCGCAGACACAACGGTGTGAGGAGCGCCATAGTTGGACATTTCAGAAATGGAAGAACGTTCTATGGAGTGACGGATCACGCTGCTCCATCCTCAAATCAGATGGCCGTCCCTGAGTGCGGAGGAGCCCAGGGAACGCCACCCGCCTGAATGTGCACGGCGGAGCTTCCTTTATGGTCGCGGGGTATTTTACATCACATGGTCTCGGTCCGCTGGGTTACGTTGGTTTGAAGATGCAGATGTTTCACGATCGGATCGGCCTGCACAGATTCACACCCGAACCCTACTGGACGTCGCTGAGGCAAACTGGAAGTATCAACAGTGTCCATCTTCGCTGAGAGAACTGGCCAGACGTTTGCAGGATGAATGGAGGGAAATACCAGCTGAAGTATTTTATACATGACTAGAGAGTATACCACGGCGAGTATCTGATGCCATTGGGACCAAAGGAGACCTGCAAAGTATTAACAGATGGACATAACGACTACTTGGGATTCTTGCTCCGGGGTCCTATTACTTTTCTCAGAAAAGCGCACAGCAATTGATATCCGATATATTAATAACGCAATCCGTGCCCCGACCCACCATTTTTCACCAGGTGGTATACTGCCCCTATAGGGCAGTGAGAAGTGCTCGGTACAGTCTGAATAGCAGGGTAGGTTGCAGAGAATTTGCCCCCATACACAAGCCTTTAGGCGCTTCTTACCAATTTCCTGCCAGCCTCCTCAACCAATCTCTGACATCATGTCTGAGCGGCGGGAGGCGGTGACCACGTTTTGGGAGTAGATGTGTGACCCAACAAGAGCTGCGCGCACCAGCCTGCGTCTGAGGACCGCCCGGTCTTGTCGGAGGTATTTCATATCACGTTCCAACACGAGCCGCTGCAGGATGGAGGCCGCGCTCAAGGAGGAACGGCGGCAAAACAGACAGCGAAAGAGGGCAAATTCTACACTAGTAGTTACACAAGCTGCAAGCTGCGTCTGTCGCCTCCCGGGTTCAGTCTCTTCACACATTACTGGACACGACACTCATCTACCAACTGGGCGGTCAGCGAGGTGGCGATTCCGTGTACTGCGCTCACACCCCCATCACCCTATGCAGCTGACAATTAGCGCCTCTACGGCTCGCGATCCCTGGCGCTCTGGTCGCAGCGTCTCAGACGGTCTCCCATTTGAGTTATGCAAACACTTCATCCTAAGAGGTTCACGCTGGTCAAGTTCCCACCGCAACGGCGAAACACGAGCTTTACTTACTGCGATAATGTGAGCGTGTCTGCGGCGCATCACTACGACCGGAGACGCAGTAATACCTAGCGATCGTGCGCTGTGGTGTACCTAGCATTGGCCCATCGGGTGTCACAGCCTCACGTGGTCAGCCACCATATAAATTTACATTCATCACCCAGGGAGGCGGGCACGCCCCACCTCTCACCCCACACCACATGTGGGGTGAGGACAGGTGGAGGGGGCCCATCACACAGCACGTGGCCGCAGGACGGGTGGAGAGGGCCCACCACACACAGCACGTGGGCGCAGGAGAAGCAGAGAGTGCTCCCTGCACCGCACATGGGCGCAGGACAGGTGGAGAGGACTCGCCACACAGCATGTGGGCGCAGGAGAGGCAGAGTGCTCCCTACACCGCATGTGGGCGCAGGAGACACAGAGAGGGCCCACTACACAGCACGTGGGCACAGGAAAGACGGAGGGGGCCCGACACACAGCACGTGGGCGCAGGAGAGATGGAGAGGGCGCAGCACACAGCATGTGGGCGCAGGAGAGGCATAGAGTGCTCCCTACACCGCACGTAGGCGCAGGAGACACAGAGAGGGCTCACCACACCACATGTGGGGTGAGGACAGGTGGAGGGGGCCCATCACACAGCACGTGGCCGCAGGACGGGTGGAGAAGACCCCACACACGGCACGTGGGCGCAGGAGAGACGGAGAGGGCCCCACACACAGCACGTGGGCGCAGGAGAAGCATAGAGTGCTCCCTGCACCGCACATGGGCGCAGGACAGGTGGAGAGGACTCACCACACAGCATGTGGGCGCAGGAGAGGCATAGAGTGCTCCCTACACCGCATGTGGGCGCAGGAGACACAGAGAGGGCCCACTACACAGCACGTGGGCACAGGAAAGACGGAGGGGGCCCGACACACAGCACGTGGGCGCAGGACAGATGGAGAGGGCCCGCCACACAGCACGTGGGCGCAGGAGAGATGGAGAGGGCGCAGCACACAGCACGTGGGCGCAGGAGAGACAGAGAGGGCGCAGCACACAGCACGTGGGCGCAGGAGAGACGGAGAGGGCTCCACACACAACACGTGGGCGCAGGAGAGACGGAGAGGGCCCCACACACAACACGTGGGCGCAGGAGAGACGGAGAGGGCCCCACACACAACACGTGGGTGCAGGAGAGACGGAGAGGGCCCCACACACAGCACGTGGGCGCAGGAGAGACGGAGAGGGCCCCACACACAGCACGTGGGCGCAGGAGAGACGGAGAGGGCCCCACACACAGCACGTGGGCGCAGGAGAGACGGAGAGGGCCCCACACACAGCACGTGGGCGCAGGAGAGACGGAGAGGGCCCCACACACAGCACGTGGGCGCAGGAGAGACGGAGAGGGCTCCACACAGCACGTGGGCGCAGGAGAGGCGGAGAGGGCCCCACGCACAACACGTGGGAGCAGGAGAGGCGGAGAAGACCCCACACACAGCACGTGGGCGCAGGAGAGATGGAGAGTGCCCCACACACAGCATGTGGGCGCAGGAGAAGCATAGAATGCTCCCTGCACCGCACATGGGCGCAGGAGAGATGGAGAGGGCCCCACACACAGCACGTGGGCGCAGGAGAGACGAAGAGGGCACACCACACAGCACGTGGGCGCAGGAGAGACAAAAAAAGGGCCCACCTCGCAGCACGTGGGCGCAGGAGAGACGGAGAGGGCCCCACACACAGCACGTGGGCGCAGGAGACGGAGAGGGCCCGCCACACCGCACGTGGGCGCAGGAGAGACGGAGAGGGCCCACCACACAGCACGTGGGCGCAGGAGAGACGGAGAGGGCCCACCTCGCAGCACGTGGGTGCAGGAGAGATGGAGAGGGCCCCACACACAGCACGTGGGCGTAGAAGAGATGGAGAGGGCCCCACACACAGCATGTGGGTGTAGGAGAGACGGAGAGGGCCCACCACACAGCATGTGGGCGCAGGACAGGTGGAGAGGGCCCACCACACAGCACATAGGCGCAGGAGAGACGAAGAGGGCCCACCACACAGCACGTAGGCGCAGGAGAGGCCCCCACACACAGCACGTGGGCGCAGGAGAAGCATAGAGTGCTCCCTGCACTGCACGTGGGCGCAGGACAGGTGGAGAGAACTCACCACACAGCATGTGGGCGCAGGAGAGGCATAGAGTGCTGCCTACACCGCACGTGGGCGCAGGAGAGACGGAGAGGGCCCACCTCAGTCTCTGCTCTGCCCACGTGCTGTGTGGTGGGCCCTCTCCGTCTCTCCCATGCCCACGTGCTGTGTGTGGAGCCCTCTCTGCCTCTCCTGCGCCCATGTGCACAGGAGAGGGCCCACCACACAGCACGTGGGCACAGGAGAGACTGAGAGGGCCCACCACACAGCACGTGGGCGCCCAAGAGACATAGAGTGCTCCCTACACTGAACATGGGCGCAGGACAGGTGGCAAGGACTCACCACACAGCACATGGGCACAGGAGAGGCATAGAGTGCTCCCTACACAGCACATGGGCACAGGAGAGGTGGAGAGAGCCCTCTACACAGCACATGGGCACAGGAGAGGCAGAGAGAGCCCTCTACACAGCACATGGGCACAGGAGTGGCGAAGAGCGCCCCCTACACAGCACATGAGCACACGAGAGGCATGGAGCGCCCCGTACACAGCACATGGGCACAGGAGAGGCGAAGAGCGCCCCGTACACAGCACATGGGCACAGGAGAGGCGAAGAGCGCCCCGTACACAGCTCATGGGCACAGGAGAGGCGAAGAGTGCCCCGTACACAGCACATGGGCACAGGAGAGGCGAAGAGCGCCCCGTACACAGCACATGGGCACAGGAGAGGCGAAGAGCGCCCCGTACACAGCACATGGGCACAGGAGAGACATGGAGCGCCCCGTACACAGCTCATGGGCACAGGAGAGGCGAAGAGCGCCCCGTACACAGCACATGGGCACAGGAGAGGCGAAGAGCGCCCCGTACACAGCACATGGGCACAGGAGAGACATGGAGCGCCCCGTACACAGCTCATGGGCACAGGAGAGGCGAAGAGCGCCCCCTACACAGCACATGGGCACACGAGAGGCATGGAGCGCCCCGTACACAGCACATGGGCACAGGAGAGGCGAAGAGCGCCCCGTACACAGCACATGGGCACAGGAGAGGCGAAGAGCGCCCCGTACACAGCTCATGGGCACAGGAGAGGCGAAGAGTGCCCCGTACACAGCACATGGGCACAGGAGAGGCGAAGAGCGCCCCGTACACAGCACATGGGCACAGGAGAGACATGGAGCGCCCCGTACACAGCACATGGGCACAGGAGAGACATGGAGCGCCCCGTACACAGCTCATGGGCACAGGAGAGGCGAAGAGCGCCCCGTACACAGCACATGGGCACAGGAGAGGCGAAGAGCGCCCCGTACACAGCACATGGGCACAGGAGAGGCGGGCGAGCTCTTGTCAGCAGCAAAATTGTTGCCCAGGTGTATTCCTATTAACGCGAGGACCCGGGTGCCGACTGCCCAAACCTCATTACGGTCACTGCCCATGGATTGGTAACGGGTGCGTCACTGTCTACATGTACACCAAATCCCCCTGACTCCGCCCACCCCAATATGGAGCTCCTACAACGCAGTACTGAGGGTCCGCCGTGACTCTGGTTACCGAGCGCTGGGAAGGCACGGGAGAAGCCAGCGTTGACCCAGCAGTGAAGTGGTTAATTGCGCTCTGACGACAGGAAGCTGAAAACCTATATTTAGTCAGAGTTTGCGTAAAACTCCCGCCGCCGCTAGTCGCGGATTTGCATTCTTGTGGTTCAGTGATAATTACCAGAGGCCAGAGCCAGCGAAGGGGAGCCACAGCGCCATTCTGGGAGGAGAGACCCCTGTCCCGGGAGCAAAGCTAGAAACCTCTACGCCGAGTCCAGCTGCAGGGGAGCGCCATTCAGTGACAGCTAGCGGGGTACAACTGTTTCCCAGAATGTCAGACGGATTGTAGCTGGCAGCCATCGGTGGCAGTGACCGAGCTGCTGACCATGAGAAGTCAGCGGAGACTGCCGGCCGGCACAGAGGAGGCAGTAAGGAGGCAGGAGTCTGGCAGGATGAGCGCGGCGCCCGCAGACATGTGCTGCACACGTGTGACTGACTACACGGAGCAGCGAGCGTTGATGGATGCCAGGCGATGCACAGACAGGGGGACCGCGCCATTCCTGCGCTCGTATGTAACGGATTAGCCATCCAGCGGGGTCAGAAGTTTACACATTTGTACTATGATACCGAGCAGAGGCCCCGGCATCACCGCGCCGGCGAGTATCGGCCCCGGCATCACCGCGCCGGCGAGTATCGGCCCCGGCATCACCGCGCCGGCGACTATCGGCCCCGGCATCACCGCGCCGGCGACTATCGGCCCCGGCATCACCGCGCCGGCGACTATCGGCCCCGGCATCACCGCGCCGGCGACTATCGGCCCCGGCATCACCGCGCCGGCGACTATCGGCCCCGGCATCACCGCGCCGGCGACTATCGGCCCCGGCATCACCGCGCCGGCGACTATCGGCCCCGGCATCACCGCGCCGGCGACTATCGGCGCCGGCATCACCGCGCCGGCGACTATCGGCGCCGGCATCACCGCGCCGGCGACTATCGGCGCCGGCATCACCGCGCCGGCGAGTATCGGCGCCGGCATCACCGCGCCGGCGAGTATCGGCACCGGCATCATCGCGCCGGCGAGTATCGGCACCGGCGCAGTCCCCACGCCAAACGCAGTTGAGGTCATCCGGGGACATCCAGCATCCATGTGGTGTAGGACGACCCGCTGCGGCCGGGCGACGTAGAGGAGGGAGGGGCGTCCGGGGAAAGCTTCCATCATCCAGACTCGCGTATGTGGCGCGCCAGCCAGGACGACCGCAGGGCATCATGGGAAGTGGCCCTGCAACACCCTCTTTATCCAGTCTGGTGCAACCGGAGAGTTTGGCGGACTCTACATGGTTTGGTTGAGTCGGGCAGAAGTGAGGAGGCCGCACTGACCGGCCAATCAGAGTACAAGACTGCGACCGCGCACGGAGGTCAGCGGGGTCACAGCGAAGGCTGCCACGAGAGCGAATTGCAAAAATTCCAACTTGGTAGAATTTCTTTGCGCCCCAACATGTTCTAACGCTCATTCACCCAATCCAAGCTCACATGCCGGGGGCGAGCGGGGACGCTGCGGCAGCCGGCCCACCAGGGGCCTCCTCCGAGGCCGGCTCTGCCGGGATGTATTGTGGGAGACGCAGAGTATATCATATACAACAGTAAGTGCGCCCCCTTTAGGGCTCGCAGCGCAGTACTTCTGTAGAGCGTTCTGCGTCACATGTACAAGAATGGCGGACAAGGGCCGCAGCCCACCAGCTGCTGCGCTGGACCCTGGGGGCCGGATATAATGCTGCTCCTTCCTGCCCCATCGCACCTGATGAAGGGGTCACAGCCGCCCGCTGACAGCAGACGGGGCCTTTACTCCGCAGGTCTGGTGAGGCGAGGGCTGCAGGACCGCCGCTCATCACATTCCAGTCCTTCAGCTGGCGAACGGCCGACAGGAGGCAGTAGGCGCGGCGCCCGGGAGGCAGTAGGCGCGGCGCCCGGGAGGCGAACAACGTCACTCCAACTGTGCGCTGATCCAATAGCCATAAATGATTGACGCAACGACCCGGGCGGCGGGCTGCACAGTTACAGTGAGGTCCATGAGTACCCCAAGAGAACGGGCAGGACGGTCCGGACCCCATGAGGCCGCGGCACGGTAACCCTTCATGCAGCTGAAGACGGAGAGTGGCAGAGAGGAACAAAAAATAGCGGCCTCCAAACGGCCGCGTCCGCACAGCGCGCCATTTATTCTTTACTAGCTGCCTGCTATGAGAAAGACAAGAAGGAACACGCAGAAGGCGAACCTCTGGCTTCAGGACGGAGCGGAGGCTGCAAGGAGGGAGAGGCTGCGGGAAGGAGGGAGAGGCTGCAAGGAGGGAGAGGCTGCGGGAAGGAGGGAGAGGCTGCAAGGAGGGAGAGGCTGCAAGGAGGGAGAGGCTGCAAGGAGGGAGAGGCCGCTCCACCAGCTCAGGGTCAAAAGTTTACTGTGGTTTCCATTTCACCTCCCAGCAGCCAATGGGAAGAGGCGCAGGAGATGCAGCAAACACGCCCCCTGCCAAGAAGGCCTTAACCCACGCTGTGCCAGCTGCTGCGGGCCTGGAGTTCCACTGCCGGCTGCACAACACGGACAGCTCCCGCTGCACTGAGGAGCAGGGCTCCCCCGGGTACACCCCAAGTGTCGCCCCACCGCGGGGCTCCGCCGGGTACACCCCAAGTGTCGCCCCACCGCGGGGCTCCGCCGGGTACACCCCAAGTGTCGCCCCACCGCGGGGCTCCGCCGGGTACACCCCAAGTGTCGCCCCACCGCGGGGCTCCGCCGGGTACACCCCAATTGTCGCCCCACCGCGGGGCTCCACCGGGTACACCCCAAGTGTCGCCCCACCGCGGGGCTCCACCGGGTACACCCCAAGTATCGCCCCACTCCAAGGTTCTGCTGGATAAACCCCAAGTGACACCCTACCTAGTGCCCCTGCCAAGTACACCCCAAAAGTCACCCCGCCCCGAGGCTCTGCTGGACCCACGCCAGGAGTCACCCTACTGGTAGACGTGCACCTCACCGATCCTCCGACATGCGCGAAATGACCATTTTCACAGAAGTGATGCGAGACGTTTTTGAATGAAGAGCGCCTTGCGTCGGCATGTACAGCGCCGGTTGGCGAGCCGGAGGTCTGGCTGAGTTTCCTGGCCCGATATCTCGCCCGCCCGGATGATTCCGCTCTCAGATTTGAGCTGCGGGTCCTCCTGAAGTGTGAACAAACCCTAAGGGCCGTTCGCACGGTCATATGTGGGCGCCAATACAGGGCGCTGAATCCCCACTGAGTGGCTTTGGGGTAATTCAGACCATGCGAGTGGAAAAAAGAAACAAAGCGCACAACGCGCAGCGCGGCGGGCGTACGTACGTACGGAAGTGGTGCCGTGTAGTCAGTGGCACCGCACACAACGCGCAGCGTGGCGGGTGTACGTACGGAAGTGGTGCCGTGTAGTCAGTGGCACCGCACACAACGCGCAGCGCGGCGGGCGTACGTACGGAAGTGGTGCCGTGTAGTCAGTGGCACCGCACACAACGCGCAGCGTGGCGGGTGTACGTACGGAAGTGGTGCCGTGTAGTCAGTGGGACCGCACACAACGCGCAGCGCGGCGGGCGTACGTACGGAAGTGGTGCCGTGTAGTCAGTGGCACCGCACACAACGCACAGGGCGGCGGGCGTACGTACGGAAGTGATGCCGTGTAGTCAGTGGCACCGCACACAACGCACAGGGCGGCGGGCGTACGTACGGAAGTGATGCCGTGTAGTCAGTGGGACCGCACACAACGCGCAGCGCGGCGGGCGTACGTACGGAAGTGATGCCGTGTAGTCAGTGGCACCGCACACAACGCGCAGCGCGGCGGGCGTACGTACGGAAGTGGTGCCGTGTAGTCAGTGGCACCGCACACAACGCGCAGCGCGGCGGGCGTACGTACGGAAGTGGTGCCGTGTAGTCAGTGGCACCGCACACAACGCGCAGCGCGGCGGGCGTACGTACGGAAGTGGTGCCGTGTAGTCAGTGGGACCGCACACAACGCGCAGTGCGGCGGGCGTACGTACGGAAGTGGTGCCGTGTAGTCAGTGGCACCGCACACAACGCGCAGCGCGGCGGGCGTACGTACGGAAGTGATGCCGTGTAGTCAGTGGCACCGCACACAACGCGCAGCGCGGCGGGCGTACGTACGGAAGTGATGCCGTGTAGTCAGTGGCACCGCACACAACGCGCAGCGCGGCGGGCGTACGTACGGAAGTGGTGCCGTGTAGTCAGTGGGACTGCGCAAATACACAGGTGAGACGCACGCTACCGCACAGTCACTGCATATCTGTGCTTGTGGCTCTTCTACACGCGTGTCAAGTGCAGTTAACACATGGGGGGGGCAACTGTGGCTGGATGCGCGAGGCATACCACGCTTTGTAGTCCACTAATATGCTGCATATTCAACTACCAAAAGCTGCAGACTCCTGTGTGAACGAGCCCTGAAGCCACATGAACGCATCCGCGGTGTCAGGCTTCATGCCCATAGAAAACTAACCGCAGATGGCGGCGACGGGTGCACACAGGGGGCACTCAGGTGGAAGGAAGACCACCATCACCATATAAACCAGGAGGAAATCTGCCCACGGAACAGCGATGACTGAAGTCCCGCAGCGCCTCACCCCATGCCCAAGAGCTCACCACGGGATCGACTGTGCCCACCACCCCAAAGTGGCTGCATAGCTGGACATAGACAGTGACCATTATACAGATCTGCAGCTCCTACACAGAGCCATGGGTCTCCCTGGTAACAGACAAACCCGACTCCCCCTGCACACTTTCTATCTACATGGTGGATGCAGGTTCGCCCCACAGGGGCCCATGCACACGGGCGAGACACTTGGCCCTACACGGCCCCTGCAGTCCTGTGATTTCTGTAGCCACTGCCATGCATTTTAGCAAGTAACTCTGCAACGTGTTTTTAACGAGCGCAAAAAAAAATGATTTTTTACTTACCGTAAAGTCCCTTTTTTGACCAGGATATCAGGGGTGCAGGATGCAGTGGGTAGCAGCTGCCACCAGGAGGCGACATAAAGCTTGACCAAAAGTTGGCTCCTCCCGTCAGCTGTACCCCTTCCTACCTGCTGGGGAAGCTCCGTTTGTCAGCAAGCAGTGGTAGGAGTCCTAGCAGAGAACAACACGATACTAGTAACATCATGTGAGATCTCAGCACCGAGGGCCCCAATAGGGAGCCACATAACCGGTAATACAATAAAGGGGTGCTGTATCCCAAATATCCTGGTCAACAAAGGGATTTTACGGTAAGTTTTGTCAGGAATATGGGGGATACAGGATACAGTGGGGCGTAGACGAGCCGCCCCCTTGGGTGGGTAGTATAACTCGCGGCCGCTGTCAGACCACAGCGGATTGTAGAACCATCAGCCGATGCCGCCACATGCACCCTGTAAAATTTGGTGAAGGTGCGCCTAGAGGACTATGTAGCCACCTTACACAGGTGTGTGGCAGACTGCCCATGATGAGCAGTCACTCAGGAGTCTGGCCCTTGGCACGATAGGGCTCAGCCAACGCTGAGCGAATCCAGTACAAAATCGTGCCTTTGGAGGCAGCTTGACCACAACGTGCCCCCTCGGGAAGCACAAGCAGGGCGTCAGAACGCTGGTACAAAGCTGTCTGCGCCAAGTAAATTCTGAGGGCTCGGACGAGATCGAGTTTGTAAAGGGCCCTCTCCGTGCGATGCACCAGATGTGGACAACAGGAGGGCAACACAATGTCCTCATTGAGGTGGAAAGCCGAAACCACCTTTGGCAAAAAAGGAAGGATTGGGACGCAGGACCACTTTGTCCTGATGAAACACCTTGAACGGTGGAACCGCTGAGAGTGCTACCAATGCCGACACCCTCCAAATGGAGGCGATTGCCACCAGGAACGCCACCTCGACGCTCACCCAGGGAGACGTTGGCTGAGAGAGCCAGAGAGACAGCTCAGTGGAGCTGGGAGGGCTGCTAGCCCAAGGTCTGGAGGTTGACAGGGTTGACTACCCTCAATACCCAGGCGGGGTGTGTACATGGACTTTATGTTTTACTGAAGCACATTATATGGACTCTGTTTACGTTGTTTGTGCTGTGAATAAAGACTGGCAGGAGCAAATCCACGTCTCCAGAGTGTTTCTACACGGCTGGTGCGCATTCCGGTCTGGAAGTTGGCGATCTGCAGGCAAGTAGACCCCAGCTTGCCACAGTATGTATGCTGCAGATATCGCCAGCACATTGACCTCGGCCAGGGTTAGAATGCAGGCCTCCTCTGCCAACGCCTGAGTGGCGAGGGTTCAGCCTGGTCGGTAGATATTTACGACGGCCGTTGCGTTGCCCATCTGGACCCAGAGTGGGTGGCCTTGTAATCGAGGTGTAAAGTTGAAAATTAACAGATACATTGTCCGAGGCTCCAGGACATTGATAGGGCAACGCGCTTCCACAGCAGACCACAGCCCCTGGGTCCTGTGAGGGGGAAGCGCGCACGCGGCACAAACTGGAACCATGTGGACTGGAACTTTTCCAACCAACCCCCTACAACAAGGATCGGCGGCGGAGGACCTTCATGCGGAGGGCTTAGCAGAAGAGGACTTTGTGGGGCGAGGATGCTGCTGCCCCACAGGGCGTAGTTTGTAGGAGGCACGTTTCCTTTGCTCCTGTGAAACTGTAGCGTGATGAAACAAACGAAAGGTCATTTTTACCTGTTTTGAGGTAGCCAAGTGCTTTTGCCCTCTGCAGCCTCTGCAATAATCTCGTCCAGCTTGTCCCCGAACAATATTAAGCCCAGGTAGGGAAGATTAGTTACCTTTTCCTTAAAAGTAGTGTCTGCAACCCATGCCTTCAGCCAGAGTATGCGACGACCTATCACTGACTATGCCGAGGCATGTACTAACAGTCTCGTAGAATATAGGGTGGCCTCAAAACCACCACCTACCTCTAGTTGCACAAGAAGAGTCTCCGCTTGTGGCAAGGTGTCAGCAGGGAGGACCTCTTAAAGTTGTTCGGCCCCTGTGACAACATTGTGACATACCCAGGTTGCTGCGAATACCAATCGCAGAGAAAACCCAAAGACTTAAAAAATCGCCTTCTAGGGGTATTCAGTAACGTGGGGCAGCGAATGATTCGCCATCCTCTACCGGAATGCTGGTATGCTTGGATAAGTGGGCAATCGGCGGTTCCACCATAGGGAGAAACGGACCACTTACAGATCAAATCCTGCGGCAAAGGGTATTAAACATCCAAACCTTTCAACTTAGCAGGAGGTCTGTCAAGCTTTCCCCATTCCATAGAATGGTAGAGTTAGAAGGGTCCTCTGGGGTCATCGGGTCCAACCCCCTGCTCAGCGCAGCATCACTAAATCATCCCAGACAGATGTCTGCCCAGCCTTTGTTTGAACACTTTCATTGAAGGAGAACTCCTCACCCCTCGTGGCAACCTGTTCCACTCATTGATCCCCTCACTGTCTAATACCTAATCTGTGTCTCCTCCCTTTCAGTTTCATCCCATTGCTTCTAGTCTTTCCTTGTACAGATGAGAATAGGGCTGATCCCTCTGCACTGTGACAGCCCTTCAGACATTTGTAGGCAGCTATTAAGTCTCCTCTCAGCCTTCTCTTCTGCTAAACATTCCCAGATCCTTTACCCGTTCCTCACAGGACATGATTTGCAGACCGCTCACCATCTTGGGAACTCTTCTCTGAACTTGCTCCAGTTTGTCTGTGGTTTTTTTTAAAGTGGGGTGCCCAGAACTGGACCCAGTATTCCAGATGAGGTCTGACTAAGGAAGAGTAGAGGGGGATAATGACCTCACATGATCTGGACTCTATGCTTATCATAAAGGGGTTGTCCCGCGGCAGCAAGGGGGTCTATACACTTCTGTATGGCCATATTAATGCACTTTGTAATGTACATTGTGCATTAATTATGAGCCATACAGAAGTTATAAAAAGTTTTTCACTTACCTGCTCCGTTGCTAGCGTCCTCGTTCCCATGGAGCCGACTAATTTTCGCCGTCTAATGGCCAAATTAGCCGCGCTTGCGCAGTCCCGGTCTTCTTCTTTTTTCAATGGGGCTGCTCGTGCTGGATGCCGGCTCCGTGTAGCTCCGCCCCGTCACGTGCCGATTCCAGCCAATCAGGAGGCTGGAATCGGCAATGGACCGCACAGAAGCCCTGCGGTCCACCGAGTGAGAAGATCCCCGCGGCCATCTTCATCATGTAAGTAAGAAGTCACCGGAGCGCGGGGATTAAGGTAAGCACTCTCCGGTGATCTTTTTTAACCCCTGCATCGGGGTTGTCTCGCGCCGAACGCGGGGGGGGGGGTTGAAAAAAAAAAAACCCGGTTTCGGCGCGGGACAACCCCTTTAATACATCCCAGAATTGTGTTTGCCTTTTTGGCTGCTGCATCACATTGTTGACTCATGTTCAGTCTATGATCTATTAGTATACCCAAGTCTTTTTCACATGTGCTGCTGCTTAGCCCAATTCCTCCCATTCTGTATGTGCTTTCTTCATTTTTCTTGCCCAGATGTAGGACTTTGCATTTCTCCTTGTTAAATACCATTCGGTTAGTCGCTGCCCACTGTACAAGCTTTTCTAGATCTTTTTGAATACTCTCTCTCTCCCCTAATGTTAGTTATCCCTCCTTGCTTTGTGTCGTCGGAAAATGTGATCAGTTTCCCATCAATTCCCTCCTGCAGATGATTTATAACAATGTTGACCAACACTGGGCCCAGGACAGAGCCTTGTGGTCCCCACTTGATACATTCTTCCACTTGGATGTGCAGCCATTTATGACCACTCTTTGAGTACGATCACTCAGCCAGTTGTGAATCCACCTAACAGTTGCCTTGTCAATCCCAGAATTGGTCATTTTTCTATAAGTATGGTATGAGATACTTTGTCAAATGCTTTATTAAAAGGTCAAGATATACTATATCCACCGCATTTCCCTGATCAACCCAATTGGTGATCCTGTCATAGAAGGACATTAGATTAGTCTGGCATGACTTGTTTGTTACAAACCCATGCTGGCTCTGGTTAATTACTCCATTCTCATCCAAGTACTTGCATACATGCTGTTTAATAATTTGTTCAAAGATCTTTCCCACTATAGAAGTCAGGCTCACAGGTCTGTAGTTTCCTGGATTCACCTTCTTCCCTTTTTTGAAGATGGGACAACATTTGTTCTTTTCCAATCTTTTGGGACTTCTCCTTTTCTCCTGGATTGTTCACAGATTATGGTGAGTGGTTCAGCAATTACCTCCGCTGTTTCCTTTAGTATCCTAGGATGTAAATCGAGACTTGAATTCATGTAAGTTAGCTAAGTGTTCCCTCACCATAGCCTGCACTCTTTTATTCCCCCAATACCACAGGAAAGATCAGTTGATGTTCCATCTACTTTATGAGAGAAAACAGATACAAAAATAGGAATTTAAATGTTCATCCTTCTCAACATCTTTCTTAACCAATTCACCATTTTCATCCTGTAAGCATCCAATAGCATCTTTGACTTTTCTTTTGCTTTCACTTTCGACACCCAAAATCCTTTATTGCTTCTGGCCTCTCTTGCAAGCCTCAATTCATTATTACCTTTTCTGACCCTTGCCCTACAGTTTCTGCAGACCCCATTATATTCTTCCTTAGATATTCCCCCCTCTTCCCATTTGATAAACATATCTTTCTTCCTCTTTAACATGTCTACAAGTTCTGTGTTCATCCATCCGGGTCTCTTTAAATGCTTCCCATTCTTCCTTCTTTTAGGGATTGGTAACGATCGTGCTTTGAGAATCTCATTTCACAATATTTCCCAACCTTCTTGGACATTTCTGTCCTTAAGAACATCCCGCCATTGGACTCTTCCTCTTTCTGAGTTCATTGAAATCTGCCTTTCTGAAATCCAACCTTGAGGTCTGAGTCTTCTCAGGTCTTCCTCCCCTTGTTATCCAACATCCAAGGATATCATGATCACTGCGTCCTAAGGTCCCAGCCACCCTTACTTCCCCAACCATTCCCTCCCTGTTGGTAAGAATTAGGTCCAAGATAGCAGATCCCCTTGTTTTCTCTTCTACCTTCTGGAAGATAAAGTTGTCACAAGAGCCGATAAGAATCTGTTGGATCCATTACTTTTACCTGAGAGATTCCCAACAAATGTCTGGATCGGTAAAATCTCCCATGATCACTATGTTGGGCTTCTTTGAGAGCTTGGCCATCTGATGTAGAAAGAGTTCCTCCATATCTTCTGCTAGTCCAGGCGGCCTATAGTAAATGCCTACAATGGTGTCCTTTCTGTTGTTCTCTCCTTGTATTCTTACCCAGTTCCTACAGAACTCCCAGCTCTGAAGCTTGAATCTCTGCGGAGATGAATGCTTTCCTACCATACAACACAACACCTCCTCCCCTTTTATTAGGTCTGTTTCTTATAAATACATTGTGGCCTTCAAGCCTTGTATCCAATCATGTGTATCATCCCACCAAGTTTCTGTGATGCCGATGACATCATATTTCTCTTCCTGTGCTCGGAGCTCCAGTTCTCCTTGTTTGTTTCCCAGCTCTGGGCATTTGTGTATAAACATGTTAGTTTGTGATCGGGGTCTCTTGTTCCTCTACTTTCCTTCTGAATTGTCTGTCCTTGTTCTTTCTTCCCACTTCTAATAGCGAGGTTCTCAGATGTATTAATTAGCTGTATATTTTTAGCTTTCACTTCCCTTCCCATAATGCTCTAGTTTAAAGCTCTCCAGATGAGTGAAGCAAGGCGCCCACCAAATATATGCTTACCTGTCTGTAAGATGCAACCCGTCTCTAGCAAGCAGTCCATCATATAGGTAATTCACTCCATGGTCTAGGAATCCAAATCTTTGCTGACGGCACCATTGACGTAGCCAGTTGTTCACCTCTAGAATCCTGTTCCATCTACTTATTCCATGACCATCCACTAGGAGGATGGATGAGAAGACCACCTGAGCTCCTAGTTCCATCACCTTCTTTCCGAGGTCTTCAAAGTCTCTGCAGATAGTTGCAAGGTCCTTTTTTGCAGTGTTATTTGTCCTACATGTATTAGTAGGAATGGGTGGTGTTCTGTAGGACTGAAGAGTCTTGACAGCCTATAAGTCACATCTGTGATTTGTGCCCCTGGAAGACAGCAGACCTCTCATGAGGCATCAGATCTGCAGACAGCGGCCTCTGTTCCTCTCAGTAGGGAATCCCCCACAACCACCATCTCCTCCTCTTCACAACAACACTTCTTTTTCTCCATTCAAGAGGACGCTGTGCATTAACTACACAGTTCTTTGTGGGTAGAGTCATTTCTTGCTGTACCTCTTTCTCCTCTGCTCTTTGTGGGTAGAGTCATTTCTTGCTGTACCTCTTTCCCCTCTGCTCTTTGTGGGTAGAGTCATTTCTTGCTGGACCTCTTTCTCCTCTCCTCTGTTCTTTGTGGGTAGAGTCATTTCTTGCTGTACCTCTTTCTCCTCTGCTCTTTGTGGGTAGAGTTATTTCTTGCTGTACCTCTTTCTCCTCTCCTCTGCTCTTTGTGGGTAGAGTCATTTCTGGCTGTACCTCTTTCTCCTCTCCTCTTTGTGGGTGGAGTCATTTCTTGCTATACCCCTTTCTCCTCTGCTCTGCTCTTTGTGGGTAGAGTCATTTCTTGCTGTACCTCTTTCTCCTCTGCTCTTTGTGGATGGAGTCATTTCTTGCTCTACCTCTTTCTCATCTCCTCTTTGTGGGTAGAGTCATTTCTTGCTGTACCTCTTTCTCCTCTCCTCTTTGTGGGTAGAGTCATTTCTTGCTGTACCTCTTTCTTCTCTGCTCTGTTCTTTGTGGGTAGAGTCATTTCTTGCTGGACCTCTTTCTTCTCTGCTCTGTTCTTTGTGGGTAGAGTTATTTCTTGCTGGACCTCTTTCTCCTCTCCTCTTTGTGGGTAGAGTCATTTCTTGCTGTACCTCTTTCTCCTCTGCTCTTTGTGGGTGGAGTCATTTCTTGCTGTACCTCTTTCTCCTCTGCTCTTTGTGGGTGGAGTCATTTCTTGTTGTACCTCTTTCTCCTCTCCTCTCCTCTTTGTGGGTAGAGTCATTTCTTGCTGTACCTCTTTCTCCTCTGCTCTGCTCTTTGTGGGTAGAGTCATTTCCTGCTGTACCTCTTTCTCCTCTGCTCTTTGTGGGTGGAGTCATTTCTTGCTCTACCTCTTTCTCCTCTGCTCTTTGTGGGTGGAGTCATTTCTTGCTCTACCTCTTTCTCCTCTGCTCTTTGTGGGTGCAGTCATTTCGTGCTCTACCTCTTTCTCCTCCGCTCTTTGTGGGTGGAGTCATTTCTTGCTCTACCTCTTTCTCCTCTGCTCTTTGTGGGTGGAGTCATTTCTTGCTCTACCTCTTTCTCCTCTGCTCTTTGTGGGTGCAGTCATTTCGTGCTCTACCTCTTTCTCCTCCGCTCTTTGTGGGTGGAGTCATTTCTTGCTCTACCTCTTTCCCCTCTGTTCTTTGTGGGTAGAGTCATTTCTTGCTGCACCTCTTCTCTGTTCTTTGTGGGTAGAGTCATTTCTTGTTGTACCTCTTTCTCCTCTCCTCTTCTCTTTGTGGGTAGAGTCATTTCTTGCTGTACCTTTCTCCTCTGCTCTTTGTGGGTAGAGTCATTTCCTGCTGTACCTCTTTCTCCTCTGCTCTTTGTGGGTGGAGTCATTTCTTGCTCTACCTCTTTCTCCTCTGCTCTTTGTGGGTGCAGTCATTTCGTGCTCTACCTCTTTCTCCTCTGCTCTTTGTGGGTGGAGTAATTTCTTGCTCTACCTCTTTCTCCTCTGCTCTTTGTGGGTGGAGTCATTTCTTGCTCTACCTCTTTCTCCTCTGCTCTTTGTGGGTGCAGTCATTTCGTGCTCTACCTCTTTCCCCTCCGCTCTTTGTGGGTGGAGTCATTTCTTGCTCTACCTCTTTCTCCTCTGCTCTTTGTGGGTGGAGTCATTTCTTGCTCCACCTCTTTCCCCTCTGTTCTTTGTGGGTAGAGTCATTTCTTGCTGCACCTCTTCTCTGTTCTTTGTGGGTAGAGTCATTTCTTGCTGTACCTCTTTCTCCTCTGTTCTTT
The DNA here is from genome assembly GCF_035609145.1 of Eleutherodactylus coqui. Taxonomy (NCBI): domain Eukaryota; kingdom Metazoa; phylum Chordata; class Amphibia; order Anura; family Eleutherodactylidae; genus Eleutherodactylus; species Eleutherodactylus coqui. Next base: position 14,254 of record NW_027102625.1, on the reverse strand, counting down.
GTGGGTAGAGTCATTTCTTGCTGGACCTCTTTCTCCTCTGTTCTTTGTCGGTAGAGTCATTTCTTGCTGTTCTTCTTTCTCCTCTGCTCTTTGTGGGTAGAGTCATTTCTTGCTGTTCTTCTTTCTCCTCTGTTCTTTGTGGGTGGAGTCATTTCTTGCTCTACCTCTTTCCCCTCTGTTCTTTGTGGGTAGAGTCATTTCTTGCTGCACCTCTTTCTTCTCTGTTCTTTGTGGGTAGAGTCATTTCTTGCTGTACCTCTTTCTCCTCCGCTCTTTATGGGTAGAGTCATTTCTTGCTGTACCTCTTTCTCCTCTGTTCTTTGTGGGTGGAGTCATTTCTTGCTGTACCTCTTTCTCCTCTGTTCTTTGTGGGTGGAGTCATTTCTTGCTCTACCTCTTTCCCCTCTGTTCTTTGTGGGTAGAGTCATTTCTTGCTGCACCTCTTTCTTCTCTGTTCTTTGTGGGTAGAGTCATTTCTTGCTGTACCTCTTTCTCCTCTGTTCTTTGTGGGTAGAGTTATTTCTTGCTGGACCTCTTTCTCCTCTGTTCTTTATGGGTAGAGTCATTTCTTGCTGGACCTCTTTCTCCTCTGCTCTTTGTGGGTAGAGTCATTTCTTGCTGTACCTCTTTCTCCTCTGTTCTTTGTGGGTGGAGTCATTTCTTGCTCTACCTCTTTCCCCTCTGTTCTTTGTGGGTAGAGTCATTTCTTGCTGGACCTCTTTCTCCTCTGCTCTGCTCTTTGTGGGTAGTCATTTCTTGCTGGACCTCTTTCTTCTCTGTTCTTTGTGGGTAGAGTCATTTCTTGCTGTACCTCTTTCTCCTCTGTTCTTTGTGGGTAGAGTCATTTCTTGCTGCACCTCTTTCTCCTCTGTTCTTTGTCGGTAGAGTCATTTCTTGCTCTACCTCTTTCTCCTCTCCTCTGCTCTTTGTGGGTAGAACTATAACTAAAATATAACTTATTACTATATCTTAAAACTTGTACGCGTGTGCATATATTGCTTATTTTTATTTAATACTTTTTAATAAAGACTACTACAGTGTATGAGAGATCTATCTGTGCCACTCAGGTAATTTGCATAAATGGTCAATCCACCATATTATACCAAGGTGGATTCACAGATAGCAGAAATCACAGGAGTAGTATAACTCTGCTAATTGTGTAAGGCACTGGACTCATCTTGATCTGTGCCAGTTGACCCATGTCCCATTAGAGACTCATCCCACACTATTCGTGGGTGGTTATTGTGTCCTCATATCGACCAACAATTCTCTCTTACTATTTGTGATGGCATTGGCTTCCTATTCACTCTCATGTTATTGGAGAGGAGCAGATATGCTAGTTGGAGTCCCTAGTGCGAAGTCACCCTTTACTGACTGATATTTGTGAACACTAATAGTATGAGAGCAGCCAATAAGTATGTGAACCAAGTGACATTGGCATAAATCTGCCCACCGGTATCTATTGCTGTCTCAGGCCTGACAAATAAAGCCCACCTGCAAGTTCTATATTGTGAACTCCTCTATTATTACTGATCCCTGCTCAGGGTTTAAACCTTTCCCCTATTCTCATGTGAGATTGATTACATGTCGGCTGATATTCCTTAGCGGACCATACATGACTATCTCTGTCTAGGAGATCTAGCCCGAGCAGTATGGGTGCTGGACGACTCCTGGTCCTCCTGCTTCTTGGGGTCACATGCTTCCGTTCCTCGGCTTCTGCAGGTACTCTGGACATTTCTTTTTCTTCATGCTTTGCTCTGTCAAGGAAATCCTCATCTTCCTTAATGAGCCTGAAGACTCTGCATCTTTTCCTCCAGTAGAGACACAAGCCGGTGAAGTTTGGCTTTTCTGGTTGGTCTGTAAACATATAGCATACGCTGCAGCTCACCATATGGCTGCTCTCCCTCCATGCTGTCAGTTGATGTCCACTTCTAAAAGTCAAGAATTGTAGTTAAGTTACTACCCACAGTGATTCTTTGCCCTTCCCAGAATGCAAAGGGAATATGCAAATGAACTTCCTGCAGCTCTAATGTCTGGTGTGGCGACGTCCTCCCGGCAGCTAGATCCGGCTAATCCCGACAATCTTACCAGGAAAGCGCTTCCTCAAACTCCTTGTGCCTGTGAAAGTGTTTAGGAGCCTCCTGTGTTATCTGACGCACGCTCGGCAGAGGAGCTCTCCTCAGATATAGTAAAGTTATCCTTTATGGCAGTATTCAGGCTATCAACTGTAGCCGCCAACTTGGATGAGCGTTCCGTCTCCAGCTCCAGTATGGAATGATCCACTAAGAGTTCCCCTTTCAAAAGTTTCAGATCCGTCGCCTGTGATAGAATCAGGGAGGCAAAGATGGGAAAATGGACTCTGGGGAGACACTGCAGCAGCTGCACCATGAATGCCTGCAGTGCTTGCATGGTCTACTGTGAGAGGGCATGCCACGGTCAAACCTATCCCCCATGGAAAGAACCGCCTGAGCCAGGGGTCTTAGCCATTTCAATGCTTCTGACAGCGTTCGCACACATAATAAGTGGGAAGACCCGGCATCGGCTCGGCCCCCTCAGATCTCAGTGACATGATGGGAGTAGGAAGTCTAGAACTACCACTGGCTGAGAACAATAAGGGGTTAACTTGTGCTGCCTGATGGCAGCTTCACCCACTGTAGACCAGCAGCTGGAGGCTCCAGAGGATGAGCCCGGCAGTCTAGCAGCAGCACGAGGGGAGCAGCAAGCAGCCCCAACCTTCTCCAACACATTTGGCCATGCTCACCCCCACCACCACCACCCTCGGCACGGGAAAGGGAGAGCGCATGGCCTAAACGGGTCTGAAGCCAGGGGCTCAATTATTAGCAAGGTTGGAAGCCAAAACCGAGCCGTCTGAGGGTCGTAGCAGGTAGGGCATGCCACAGAAGAGGGCGAAGGGGGGGGGGGGGGGTCTTGAGCTGTGGTTGAGCTGATGCAATAGCAGCCAGCAGTGAGACAAACGGGGATGGGGAGCCTGGATCCCCGCACTAACCCGGGGGCTGACCCGGCTGTGCGCCCCTGTAGCCTCCATATCCTGATGGGCTCCTGCAGCTTTCATTTTGAGTGGGCGAATAGAGCCTGGGACTCCTCTACTCCACCGGGCTGCTCATCTTCCATGAAACGGGTGCAGAGCAGCCTGCACGGTAGCCGGGGGGCAGCTCGCCTGGACGGCAGTGCCACAATCGCCTTCAGGAGCGGGAAAAACAAGTGAGCTACGAGGCTGCCTGTTTCCCGCTCCCCTGTGGGGAGGACAGGGAACCCACAGACATGCGTCTTCATAAAATAAAAAATTATTTTTGCAGACATGCGATTCATGTCTGACTCCTTCAGACATAAAGCTAAAACGGAGCTTCCCCAGCAGGCAGGAAGGGGTACAGCTGACAGGAGGAGCCAACTTTTGGTCCAGCTTTAAGTCGCCTCCTAGTGGCAGCTGCTACCCACTGCATCCTCGATATCCTGACAAGAAATTACAGGTTGTTTCAACAGAAAAAAATTAATCACCCAGTTTTTTTTCTCTCGTAATATTGATGTGGGGGAGCCACCCCCCCCCCCATCCCCCTCCTCCTCCTCCGCCTTGTTCTTCCTCTCTACAAGTCACTGGTCAGACCACACATGGGATATTGTGGACAGTTCTTGGCAGCAATACTCAGGAAGGACATATCAAAGCTTGGGCGGGTACAAAGGGGGCAACTAAAGTAATAAACGGAATGGGCGGACTACAATACCCAGAGAGGCTATCAAAAATGGGGTTATTTAGTGTAGAAAAAAAAAAAAAAGACGGGGCGACCTCAAGGGTCAGTACAGAGATCTCATAGAATGGAATCATAGAATCCTAGACTGGTAGAGTTGGAAGGGACCTCTGGGGTCATCGGGTTCTCCAGGGTCATCGGGTCCAACCCCCTGCTCAGTGCAGCATCACTAAATCATCCCAAACAGATATTTGTCCAGGCTTTATTTGAACCCTCCCATTGAAGGAGAACTCCCCACCTCCTGTGGCAACCTGTTCCACTCACTGATCCCCCTCACTGTCTAATATCTAATTTGTGTCTCCTCCCTCTCAGTTTCATCCCATTGCTTCTAGTCTTTCCTTGTACAGATGAGAATAGGGCTGATCCCTCTGCACTGTGACAGCCCTTCAGGTATTTGTAGACAGCTATTAAGTCTCCTCTCAGCCTTCTCTTCTGCTAAACATTCCCAGATCCTTTAACCGTTCCTCATAGGACATGATTTGCAGACCGCTCACCATCTTGGTAACTCTTCCCTGAACTTGCTCCAGTTTGTCTATGTCTGTTATAAAGTGGGGTGCCCAGAACTGGACCCAGTATTCCAGATGAGGTCTGACTAAGGAAGAGTAGAGGGGGATAATGACCTCACGTGATCTAGACTCTGTACTTCGCTTAATACATCCCAGAATTGTGTTTGCCTTTTTGGCTGCTGCATCACATTGTTGACTCATGTTCAGTCTATGATCTATTAGTATACCCAAGTCTTTTTCACATGTGCTGCTGCTTAGCCAAATACCCCCATTAAACCATGTATGTTACAGCAATACACAAAGCCACTGCCACTTCAAAAGTATTGCAGAAATGCAATTTCTCTGGATGGAAAGTAGGATGCCTTCACTCCTTTTAACAAGAGGTGAACAAGGGGGCGCCTTCTATATCTAGATAGAAGGTTTCTACAACATAGAAGGGGTTCTTTAGTGTAAGGGCAGTGAGACTATGGAACCCTCTCATGCGGACGCGGTGATGGTGATATGATATAAGAGGTTCTGGGCATCTTTCTTGAATATTACATGTTATATCACTGATTTCTCAGAAGCGTCGGCGCTCCGGGGATTATTCTGATTGCCAGATTGGAGTCGGGAAGGAATTTTTTTCCCTAAAATGAAGAAAACTGGCTTCTACCTCATTGGGGTTCTTGCCTTCTTCTGGATCAGCATTGGGGGATAATAGACGGGACTGGAGAAGTGGGGGGCCCTCTTCAGGCTTACATACTAGGCTACCCATAAATAGAAGGTGCAGTCCGCATGCCACAAGTTCAGTCCAGTAAAGCGCTTCATTTGCTGCAAACAGGTATGACTTCTAACTACAACAGACTTCTTCTGCCCCTGTCAGTGTTCACAGCAGATCTGGCATGCTATTCAGTAAAGAGTCTAGCAAGTGATTTATTGCCGAGGAGGACAGCCTTCCTGGTCACAGTGGTCTTTACATCTCCAATAGCTTGGAGTACGCAATGAACAGTCTTGGTTGTCAGACGGAATGCAGGCGGGAAAACTATTGCCAAGTGTATATCCAAAGATCCGATAGAAAAAAGTCCGGAAGTCGTCGGTGACTGAAAGCGGCAACTGATCGGAAACCCAAACAAAGTGCCACCTCTGACCTGCCAAGAGCCGGGGATGAAGGGGTTACAGATCAGAGTACTTCCTAGGATTAGAGAGCACAACCAGCAAGCAGAGTGTGAAGACGCCTTCATTGTGGCCACTGAGGGGAGAAGGGTTTATTGTAGCCTTAGCTGCTAAACAAGAGCCTGGAAGAGGAGCAGTTCTTGCAATGGGAGGTCCCACTCCGAGGGTCCGCACCCAAGTCGCCCCCTAGCTTGTGCTGCAAGAGAAGAGCACAAAAGAACCAACCGCAAAGGAAACCTGTGTCCCCCTGGATCCTCACCAACATCAGAGGCGCCAGAAAACCCATCCTGTCAAGTCTTATGGAGATCCAGTAATCTACAGCACAGGCTCCTGGGAGATCCCTCCGGTAAATCCTATAGAGATCTAGTAATCTACAGCGCAGACTTCTAAAAGATCTCTGTTGTCAATCCTATAGAGATCCAGTAATCTACAGCACAGGCTCCTGGGAGGTCCCTCCGGTAAATCCTATGGAGATCCAGTAATCTATAGCGCAAACTCCTGGGAGATCCCTCCTGTAAATCCTATGGAGATCTAGTAATCTACAGTGCAGCCTCCTGGGAGGTCCCTCCTGTAAATCCTATAGAGATCCAGTAAGCCTCCTAAAAGATCTCTTGTCAATCCTAGAGAGATCCAGTAATCTACAGCGCAGACTCCTGGGAGGTCCCTCTGGTAAATGCTAGAGAGATCCAGTAATCTACAGCACAGACTCCTAGGAGATCCCTCATGTTAAGGCTGCCTGTCCATGTCCAAGGTGGAATATCGCTAATGATCTTCTGCCGCGGGGGAGCAGGGGGGGGGGGCACTGACAGGTCTCCGCGGTGAGACTATTTAATAGATAGGCTCACCGTGGAAAATCGCAGCATGTCGTGATTTGAATCCCATGAGCGGAGAATAGCTATGGTTCTCCGCTCACGGACATCGGGGCTGCGCTTTCTATAGCAACGCTATGGGAAGCACTCACTGCATTACCGGGAGCCGGATAATCGCCGCGGATAATGCAATGAACCGGCAGCCTAAAGGCCCTTTTACAGAGGACGAGTGTTGTGCACAGGAGCTCGCAGAGCTGTCTCGCTTGCGGAGCGGCCAGCAGGGGGCGGGGCAGTGCAGGAGATTTCTCTCCTCCAGCTCCTTCCTCTTGCTCCCCGCCCCTCTCCACTGAGATACACAGCGGCCATTCAGTACTGAACAGCCGCTGTTTAAACTGAACAATGAGTGGGTATTATTGTATCTTGACGCCACCAGGAAGTCCCAGGGGAGACAAGACTGACAGGGGGTGACGCCATGAAGGGGGTTCTCCTGCAGCCCACTAGTGCGCACCGCGTTTAACTTACTGATGGCGGCCGCACCAGGGGGAGGCACTGTCACAGTCCGCAGCACACCACAGATCGCATTGCGCACCAGGACATAAGCACGATTATGAGTGGCGGCGCCTGCACATCCTCTCAATAGTCGTTCTGTAGCGAACAGCCGCTGTGTTATCTCAATGGAGAGAGGCGGGGGAGCGAAAGGAGAGAAATCTCCTGCCCCGCCCCCTGCTGGCGGCTCCCCCAGCGAGACAGCTCTGCTAGCTCCTATGTGACAGCACGGGAGCGTGGACACACAGGGACGAGTCCAGTAATCAACAGAATAGATTCCTGGGAAATCCTTCCAGTCAGTCTTGTGGAGATCCCTAGTCAATCCCATGAAGATCCAGTAATCTACAGCACAGACTCCTGGGAGATCCCTCCTGTCAGTCTTATGGAGATTTAGTAATCTACAGGAGTGAAGAATAAACTAGACCTGCTTGCATACAACATACTGCGCAGCGCTGCACAGGGCGGTCACCACTCACCGGTAGAGCTGACAATCTAATCTCCCGTCGTTATGGCCCATAATCCTCTTATACAAATGAAGGGCCTGTGATCACCAACAGCGGAGGGGCGCCGTGAGATCACATAAGGAGATTCACGTATGTGACACAACTACGTCCGTGCTGGCAGAGCGGCAGTCACCAGGTCACATGACGTCAGCGCTCCGAAGGATACATTGTTGCCCATAGTAGAATCTACAAACTCCTTGCAGATATTGTCACAGGGTGCACTTACATTACCAACTCTGCAGGAACTGGTTAACAGCTGGCGGAGGGGCGCCATTTCCTGAGGAAGAGCCGTATTTGTGCCGGGTTGTCATAGGAACTGCTTCTACCATCCTGCCTCAAGGTCAGGCCCGCACGGAAATCTCAGAAGGAGCGAAAACCGCCAGAGATGCCGATGAGAGCAGATATTATAAATGGTTGTATCATCTCAGATAGGCACACAGGGGGCGCTACAACTCCTAGCGGGAGAGCGGTTACTATCTACAGTCACGGAAAAGGGCGGCACCGAGCAGACGCGAGTTCTAGATAGATGGCCGCTCGGACGCGCACAGCACCGCGCTAACGACTGCAGACAATCACACCGGAGCGGGGGCCGGTGACGGACTCCGCAGCGTTACCCTCCAGACGCGAGTATTAGTAGCCTCCGCGGAGGTTACATACAAGTCGTGACTCATCGCCACAAAGGCCAGCTCAAATATTCAAAGAAGCTGCAGAAACAGCAGTGGAAAATTCCATCAATCACCCAACGAGCGCCAAGGAGGCGGGCAGACGGGCTGCCGGTGACTTCTAGGGTGCAAGCAAGGACAGGGAGCTGCCAGGCGTCACTTATCTAGAGAGGACCATGAAGCCAGGAAGTATTGTCAGCCTCACCCACCTACAATGGTCAGCAGACCCCAAAGTGTACCATTGTCTCCGTGAGATAAGCGGTGTCAGACAGCCACTTCTCTCTGGTCCCACCATAGACGCTACAGGAACTACGAAAAAGACAGTAGATGCAAGACTAAATCCTGCAGCGGTCCGAGGAGAACATCCACAACCCCAAGGAGACTTCCTGCAGCCACTGCGGCGGTTTCAGAAACCAAATCAAGTCTATCCCACGACGGTTGTATGCCTGAGAGAGGACGATTACCCAGAGTGCCTCAGGTCTACAGGCCATCATCGTCTGTATGTGCAACCTCTATAGACATCAGGCCAGGTGAAGGTTGTCATCAGAGTGGACCCCTTCCTTGGTCCAGCAGCCCAAGACACACTGGCGGCTGAGCTCCAGCCCCGGACCCTCCCTCCGCTGGCGGCTGAGCTCCAGCCCCGGACCCTCCCTCCGCTGGCGGCTGAGCTCCAGCCCCGGACCCTCCCTCCGCTGGCGGCTGAGCTCCAGCCCCGGACCCTCCCTCCGCTGGCGGCTGAGCTCCAGCCCCGGACCCTCCCTCCGCTGGCGGCTGAGCTCCAGCCCCGGACCCTCCCTCCGCTGGCGGCTGAGCTCCAGCCCCGGACCCTCCCTCCGCTGGCGGCTGAGCTCCAGCCCCGGACCATCAAAAATAAATGCCCATTTACACGAGCAGATACAACAGTCTGAGCGACAGCTTTGAGCGATTATTTTGCATAAAATATAACTGGTATTCAAGTAGATACTCAGCTGCTTAAATAGCAATTATGTATCTAAATGAAGCCTTCACTGAACACAGCTAATAGCCCATGACAGTGTATATACACAACACGTCCCTCGCTCCCCAACGCAGACTCGTGTCGTCCCTCCCCCCCTCAACGCAGTCCCGTGTCGTCACCCCCCCCCCCCCAACGCGGCCCCGCGTCGCCCCTCCTCCCAACGCTGTCCCATGTCGCCCCCGACGCGGTCCCGTGTGGCCCCTCCTCACCCCCGACGCGGTCCCGTGTCACCCCTTCTCCCCCTTCCGACGCGGTCCCGTGTCGCCCCTCCTCCTCCCCCCCATCCCGCCGCGCTCCCGTGTCGCCGTCGCCCCCCCCCGCCGCGCTCCCGTGTGGCCGTCGCCCCCCCCCCCCGCCGCGCTCCCGTGTCGCCGTCGCCCCCCCCGCCGCGCTCCCGTGTCGCCGTCGCCCCCCCCCGACGCGCTCCCGTGTCGCCGTCGCCCCCCCCCCGACGCGCTCCCGTGTCGCCGTCGCCCCCCCCGACGCGCTCCCGTGTCGCCGCCGCCCCCCCCGACGCGCTCCCGTGTCGCCGCCGCCCCCCCCCCGACGCGCTCCAGTGTCGCCGTCGCCCCCCCCCCGACGCGCTCCCGTGTCGCCGTCGCCCCCCCCTCCGACGCGCTCCCGTGTCGCCGTCGCCCCCCCTCCGACGCGCTCCCGTGTCGCCGTCGCCCCCCCTCCGACGCGCTCCCGTGTCGCCGTCGCCCCCCCCCCCGACGCGCTCCCGTGTCGCCGTCGCCCCCCCCCGACGCGCTCCCGTGTCGCCGTCGCCCCCCCTCCGACGCGCTCCCGTGTCGCCGTCGCCCCCCCCCCCCCGACGCGCTCCCGTGTCGCCGTCGCCCCCCCCGCCGCGCTCCCCGTGTCGCCGTCGCCCCCCCTGCCGCGCTCCCGTCGCCGTCGCCCCCGCCGCAGTCCCGTGTCGTCCCCCCCCAACGCAGTCCCGTGTCGCCGCCCCCCCCAACGCAGTCCCGTGTCGTCGTCCCCCCCCAACGCAGTCCCGTGTCGTCGTCCCCCCCCAACGCAGTCCCGTGTCGTCGTCCCCCCCCAACGCAGTCCCGTGTCGTCGTCCCCCCCCCAACGCAGTCCCGTGTCGTCGTCCCCCCCCCCAACGCAGTCCCGTGTCGTGTCCCCCCCCAACGCAGTCCCGTGTCGTGTCCCCCCCCAACGCAGTCCCGTGTCGTCGCCCCCCCCAACGCAGTCCCGTGTCGTCGCCCCCCCCAACGCAGTCCCGTGTCGCCACCCCCCCCCCAATGGAGCCCTGTGTCGTCGCCCCCCCCCAACGCAGCCCTGTGTCGTCGCCCCCCCCAACGCAGCCCTGTGTCGTCCCCCCCAACGCAGTCCTGTGTCGTCCCCCCCAACGCAGTCCTGTGTCGTCGCCCCCCCCCAACGCAGTCCTGTCGTCGTCCCCCCCCAACGCAGTCCTGTGTCGTCGTCCCCCCCCCAACGCAGTCCTGTCGTCGTCGTCCCCAACGCAGTCCTGTGTCGTCGTCCCCCCCAACGCAGTCCTGTGTCGTCGTCCCCCCCCAACGCAGTCCTGTGTCGTCGTCCCCCCCAACGCAGTCCTGTGTCGTCGTCCCCCCCCCACCCAACGCAGTCCTGTGTCGTCGTCCCCCCCCCCAACGCAGTCCTGTGTCGTCGTCCCCCCCCCAACGCAGTCCTGTCGTCGTCCCCCCCCAACGCAGTCCTGTCGTCGTCCCCCCCCAACGCAGTCCTGTGTCGTCGTCCCCCCAACGCAGTCCTGTGTCGTCGTCCCCCCCCAACGCAGTCCTGTGTCGTCGTCCCCCCCCAACGCAGTCCTGTGTCGTCGTCCCCCCCCAACGCAGTCCTGTGTCGTCGTCCCCCCCAACGCAGTCCTGTCGTCGTCCCCAACGCAGTCCTGTGTCGTCGTCCCCCCCAACGCAGTCCTGTGTCGTCGTCCCCCCCAACGCAGTCCTGTGTCGTCGTCCCCCCCCCCCCCAACGCAGTCCTGTGTCGTCGCCCCCCCCCCAACGCAGTCCTGTGTCGTCGTCCCCCCCCAACGCAGTCCTGTCGTCGTCCCCCCCAACGCAGTCCTGTGTCGTCGTCCCCCCCCAACGCAGTCCTGTGTCGTCCCCCCCCCCCCAACGCAGTCCTGTGTCGTCGTCCCCCCCCAACGCAGTCCTGTGTCGTCGTCCCCCCCCAACGCAGTCCTGTGTCGTCGTCCCCCCCCAACGCAGTCCTGTGTCGTCCCCCCCCCAACGCAGTACTGTGTCGTCCCCCCCCCCAACGCAGTCCTGTGTCGTCCCCGCCCTCAAAGCAGTCCTGTGTTGTCGTCCCCCCCCCAACGCAGTCCTGTGTCGCCCCCCTCCAAAGCAGTCCTGTGTCGTCGTCCCCCCCAACGCAGTCCTGTGTCGTCGTCCCCCCCAACGCAGTCCTGTGTCGTCGTCCCCCCAACGCAGTCCTGTGTCGTCGTCCCCCAACGCAGTCCTGTGTCGTCCCCCCCCCCAACGCAGTCCTGTGTCGTCCCCCCCCCCCAACGCAGTCCTGTGTCGTCCCCCCCCCAACGCAGTCCTGTGTCGTCCCCCCCCCCAACGCAGTCCTGTGTCGTCCCCCCCCCCAACGCAGTCCTGTGTCGTCCCCCCCCAACGCAGTCCTGTGTCGTCCCCCCCCAACGCAGTCCTGTGTCGTCCCCCCCCCAACGCAGTCCTGTGTTGTCCCCCCCCCCCAACGCAGTCCTGTGTCGTCCCCCCCCCCAACGCAGTCCTGTGTCGTCCCCCCCCCAACGCAGTCCTGTGTCGTCCCCCCCCCAACGCAGTCCTGTGTCGTCGTCCCCCAACGCAGTCCTGTGTTGTCGTCCCCCCCCCAACGCAGTCCTGTGTCGCCCCCCTCCAAAGCAGTCCTGTGTCGTCGTCCCCCCCAACGCAGTCCTGTGTCGTCGTCCCCCCCAACGCAGTCCTGTGTCGTCGTCCCCCCAACGCAGTCCTGTGTCGTCGTCCCCCCAACGCAGTCCTGTGTCGTCCCCCCCCCCAACGCAGTCCTGTGTCGTCCCCCCCCCAACGCAGTCCTGTGTCATCCCCCCCCCCCAACGCAGTCCTGTGTCGTCCCCCCCCCAACGCAGTCCTGTGTCGTCCCCCCCCAACGCAGTCCTGTGTCGTCCCCCCCCCCCAACGCAGTCCTGTGTCGTCCCCCCCCCAACGCAGTCCTGTGTTGTCCCCCCCCCCAACGCAGTCCTGTGTCGTCCCCCCCCCCAACGCAGTCCTGTGTCGTCCCCCCCCCAACGCAGTCCTGTGTCGTCCCCCCCCCAACGCAGTCCTGTGTCGTCGTCCCCCAACGCAGTCCTGTGTCGTCGTCCCCCAACGCAGTCATGTGTCGTCCCCCCCCCCCAACGCAATCCTGTGTCGTCGTCCCCCCCCAACGCAGTCCTGTGTCGTCGTCCCCCCCCAACGCAGTCATGTGTCGTCCCCCCCCAACGCAATCCTGTGTCGTCGTCCCCCCCCAACGCAGTCCTGTGTCGTCGTCCCCCCCAACGCAGTCCTGTGTCGTCCCCCCCCCCAACGCAGTCCTGTGTCGTCCCCCCCCCAACGCAGTCCTGTGTCGTCCCCCCCCCCAACGCAGTCCTGTGTCGTCGTCCCCCCCCCCAACGCAGTCCTGTGTCGTCGTCCCCCCCCCCAACGCAGTCCTGTGGTCGTCGTCCCCCCCCCAACGCAGTCCTGTGTCGTCGTCCCCCCCCCAACGCAGTCCTGTGTCATCATCCCACACCCAGTCCTCTGTCTCCCCCCCCCTCCCCTTTCCCAACGCAGTCCTATATCTCCCCCCCCTTTCCCATCGTAGTTCTGTCTCACCCCCCCTTTCCCAACACAGTCCTATATCCCCCCTCCCCTTTCCCAACGTAGTCCTGTCTCGCCCCCCCCCCTTTCCCAACGTAGTCCTATATCTCCCCCCCCCCCTTTCCCAACGTAGTCCTATATCTCCCCCCCCCCTTTCCCAACGTAGTCCTATATCTCCCCCCCCCCTTTCCCAACGTAGTCCTATATCTCCCCCCCCCCCTTTCCCAACGTAGTCCTATATCCCCCCCCCCTTTCCAACGTAGTCCTATATCCCCCCCCCCTTTCCCAACGTAGTCCTATATCCCCCCCCCTTTCCCAACGTAGTCCTATATCTCCCCCCCCCCTTTCCCAACGTTGTGCTATATCTTCCCCCCCCCCTTTCCCAATGTAGTCCTATATCTTCCCCCCCCCTTTCCCAACGTAGTCCTATATCTCCTCCCCCCCTTTCCCAACGTAGTCCTATATCTCCCCCCCCTTTCCCAACGTAGTCCTATATCTCCCCCCCCCTTTCCCAACGTAGTCCTATATCTCCCCCCCCTTTCCCAACGTAGTCCTATATCTCCCCCCCCCTTTCCCAACGTAGTCCTATATCTCCCCCCCCCTTTCCAACGTAGTCCTATATCTCCCCCCCTTTCCAACGTAGTCCTATATCTCCCCCCCTTTCCAACGTAGTCCTATATCTCCCCCCCCCCTTTCCCAACGTAGTCCTATATCTCCCCCCCTTCCCAACGTAGTCCTATATCTCCCCCCCCTTTCTCAACGTAGTCCTATATCTCCCCCCCCTTTCCCAACGTAGTCCTATATCTCCCCCCCCTTCCCAACGTAGTCCTATATCTCCCCCCCCTTCCCAACGTAGTCCTATATCTCCCCCCCCCCTTTCCCAACGTAGTCCTATATCTCCCCCCCCCCCTTTCCCAACGTAGTCCTATATCTCCCCCCCCCTTTCCCAACGTAGTCCTATATCTCCCCCCCCCCCTTCCCAGCGTAGTCCTATATCTCCCCCCCTTTCCCAGCGTAGTCCTATATCTCCCCCCCTTTCCCACGTAGTCCTATATCTCCCCCCCCCCCCCTTTCCCAACGTAGTCCTATATCCCCCCTCCACCCTTCAGAACACACACCCTGAGGAGAAGCGTTTCATCCGGGTAACGTTACCTCACTGCTGTATGCAAGCAGCCTGGGGTAGGTTTCCACAAAAGATAAGTCCCGAAGACATGAAAAAGTTGCTGAACTTTCTATTTAATGACTGTAATGCAAAAGTTTGACATAAACGGCGGCTCCATCGTGTCATCAGACACCATACTGACGGGAGACGGACAACCCCATAAGCCTCCGCTCCCTGCACATCATCCTTGTGGCCCCTGATCCGTGCCGGGGGGCCCTACAGTCCGCACACAGCTGTTATAAGCCTCTTTCCCAGTCATTTGAGTCCATAAAATACGCGCAGCGGCGCTCATTTACACGCGGAACGGGAAGCAACCTCAGCGGTGGCCACTGACGCTCTACTGGCTGAAAGGCTCGGCCTCCACAAACAGA